>NW_004443971.1:8509854-8519636 GCF_000243295.1 Trichechus manatus latirostris
CACTGCAGCCTTCCCCAGGTTCTCTGTGGACTACGTCAGGACACTGCAGCCTTCCCCAGGTTCCCCATCCTAGCCCTTCAGCCCACCATGATGGGACAGCAACCGGGGGTGGGAAGAGGAACAGCCCTAACCCAGCCTCAGGGCTGGAGGGAGGGAAGCAAAAGACCCTCCTCCAAAGAGGAACCCTGGGGCAAGAATCTTAAGACTAAAAAGTCCTGAACTGCAAGACACTCAGACTCACGCTGCCCATTTGACCTGACAAACATGCTTTGAGAGCTTACTGCAGGCTAGACAGCTGAATCCAGAACCAAACCCAGGTCCCAGACTCGCTGAGGACCCGATGGAATGATGGCTGTCCTCATGGAAAAGTGCACATCTCGGGAGATGGCCTGCTATCATTTCCTCGACCCCAGGGACTGTGAAAAGTCAGCCTCTGATCAGGGTCACATCAGAACCAGCACCGCAGGGGGCACAACTCTCCCAGGATCCACGTCCCCACTGAGACCTGCAAGAGGAGGGTTTGCCTACAGTCCCAGGAAAGACTTGGTCCCCGGGCCTCTCTGGACTTACCCACATAGTACGGCGTATAACAAGGAGTGGTCAAAGAGTTGTGGCTGGTGGTTTCCTTGGCAAAGCCAAAATCAGTGAGCTTCAGAATGGCATTGGGCCTTTTGGAGGTGTACAAGAGATTCTCTGGCTGCAGAGAGAAGGAGACACAGATACAGAACAACCCTGCTGAGCCGTGAGGGCTCTCAGAAACCAAAAGGCAATGACTGGTTCACTCATTCAGCACATGTTTGTCTAGTCCCTCTAATCTGGACACTCCGAGGCATATCAGCTATACAGGCCAGGTCCCTGCCTTCAGAGAGCTCACAGTCAGCCTGGAGCTGAGGCAAGCACAGAGTCAGCAGTAACCACTGCAGTGACGTAAGAAACTGGCCGCAATTGTGGGGCACTGGCTGAGTGTGGCCAGACAGGCTGCACCACTGGGTTTGTGGGTTTGCCCAGGAGTAGCAAAGGTGCCGGATGGCTCTGGCAACTGTCTCTGGGGTCACCACAGCGCCCACCACATGGCTGCCAGCAGCACCTAAGCCTGGGGCTATGAGCAGCTGGTACCTTGACATCACGGTGAGCAATGTTAATTGAGTGCAAATATTGGATGGCCTCGCCGATGCTCTTCATGATTTCTGACGCTTCTGCAGAGGGCAGGAAAGAGGGTCACAGAGGTATGTCACCAGGTTTGAAAGCTCAATATACCAGTCCCCACACAGCCTGAGGTTTCCCACACCCACCACCCACCCCCAAACCAAAGACATGAGGTGCCGCCCCAGCCGCAGCTGAGGCTGACACTCCGGCAGCAAGTGGAAGCCGGCAGCAGGCATCAGCACCTTCCATGGAGAGGAGGCACTTCAGGGCACTCAGGGCCCTTCAGACACCCCGCTACCCTGCCCACCCGAGGCCTGGCCCCCGCAGACCCATCCTACCTCTTTCTGTGAATGCTTGGTCTCCTCGGTCCTGGATGCGGCTAAAGAGCTCTCCACCATCCAAACTGAAACAATGCCACAGCGAGATGTGGGGAGCAGCGCCTCCCCTCCAATCCCATCATCACTCTGCCCAGCCAACCACTGTTCCCCGCCCCCAGAAGAAAGCCTCAGGGTCCACACCTCGGCTGTCCCGAGAGGCTGAGGCCCGAGCGGAGCGGGGACAGGCTGGGCCCAGGACAGAACAGACAGGGCTGCTCACCACTCCATGACGATCAGCAGGCACTTCCTCCCCGCGTACAGATTCTCATAGACGTCCACGATGCGGACAATGTGTGGGCACTGGGAGGCCCGCCAGTGCAGCTCTACCTCTCTGCGTGCCTTCGGGCAGTCCTGGAGCATCTGCAGGCCAGGCAGCTCCTGAGTCACTGTGCTATCTCTGCAGGGAACAGCTGGCTGCTGCCCCACGTGGCCTACCCCAAGCCCTGGCCCGCATGCCCTTCCTACATCCTCATTGACACACCATCATCACTGGCCCTCTATCAGCCCCTGTGACACTACCCCTGAGCCACTCCTTCTCCTGGGTTCTTTCTGTAAGGCCTTTGTCACAACTCTATCCACTCCAAACAAATCCCCAATCTGATCCCTTCTAGGGCCTTGACAGCTTCGCGGGGATCAGCCTTCAGGCCCAGCTAAGGGCATGGGGTCTATTCTAAAAGACAGGCAGCAGCTGCCCTGGAAGATAAGGGGTGAAGGCAGAATTGGGGAAAGGCAGAGAGAAAAACCAATACAATAACGGCAAGGGGCCTAGAGAAAGGTGAGACTCCAGAAGCAGTAGGAAAAGGCACCTCCAAGACCCAAATCCAGAATACCAGAGTCAGGGCAATGTACTTCCTACCTCTGTGATTCCCTCCAGTCAACCAACAGATGGCCTCTGGAGTCAGCCGGATGTTGGTTTGAATCTCAGTTCTTACCAGGTTTGCACATTGAGCAAGTTACTTAACTCACTGAGCCTCATTCCTGTCCCTTCATCCCCAGGCCAGGTGGCTGGGGCAGCGGGGGGAGATTGAAGGGGCTGAGTCACCCTCCCCACTCTCAGGGGCTGAATATTGACTAGTCTAAGCCAGTCCCAGTAATTCCAGTCTCCTTGCTAGCAAATGGCTTGGGAATAGTCTAAGACCCAACACTGGCCAAGAAGAGCTTTGCAGGATCTCTGCTGAGGAGCCTCCTAAACCTAAAGGGAGCACAAGGAACCTACATCACCTCTCCTGCATGTGGCACCTGGGACCGGAGCAGTCACCCTGGCACTTAAGAGGATAAACCAACACATTGGGAAAGGCAGTGAGGACAGACAGCACTGACCTGGATCCTTGCTACCATCACTGAGTGTCCCTAAGGACTCCTTCTTCGATAAGATAATAAGCTTTCCTTTCTGCTAAACTGCTTTTAGTGGTGTTTTTTACTGCTCAGAGCCAAACATCCTGACACACTCCTCCTTTGCAAAATGGAGATAACAGTTTCCATCTCAGGGATTTGTTGCAAGGAGTCGATAAAATAATTCGGCAAAGTACCTAACAGAGTGCCTGGCATGTGTGCAATAATAATAACTGCCATTTTATTACAGGGTGCCTGCTAAGCACACGGCACAGGAGCCAAGATAATTAAGACAATGACCTTCATAGACTTACTTCTCCGTGGGGAGTCCAGATTAGCTCCATAGACTCCAAGTGCTGTGGACACTTAGAGGGCTGGGGTGGTGGGGGAGGCTGCTGGTCAGGCTGGGTCAGAAAGGACAGGCAGAGGGAAGGCATCCAGGCAGGGCAAACTGCAAGCACTGACTGACTGCATGGAGTGAGGCTGGGGGTGGTGGACGATGCAGCAGGGAGGGCTGGGAGACCTGCTGGGAAGTGCAGGAAATTGGCAGATAAGATCAGATGGCCAGGATGGAGCTAGATTACAGAGGCAAACAGGAATTTTCAACAATAGAACTAGCATCCATTTAGTCCCCATGACATGCGGGACCTTCTCTTAATTTTACAATAATTGCCGTTTTGCAGGATGAGGAAACTGAGGCTCAGGGAAGTAACGTGTCCAAGACTAACTTTCTGGGTAAAGGCAAAGCCAGGGTTAGGATCCAGGCCTGGTAGGCTCCAACGTCCAAGCCTTTTCCACTATGGCACCCACCTTTTAGAGGAGGCATGGAGGCCAAGATTTATCAGCTTCAGACCAACAAGTACAAACTGACTGCAAAGGCAAGTCCCCAACAGATGTCCTGAGGCAACAGACAACCAGATAATTCATAAGCTCCTAGGGAGCACGCAGGAGCCAAAGTAACACAGGAGGCAAGGGCCTCATGAGGCCATGCTGCCACCTAGTGGCCGTCTGAGGACACTGCATAGGTCTTCATTCTGCCACCTTCAACTTGACTCATTTGGATGGACCAGGAAAAAAGTTTGATAAGATAATAAGCTTTCCTTTCTGCTAAACTGCTTTCAGTGGTGTTTTTTACTGCTCGGAGCCAAATGCATCCTGATACACTCCTCCTTTGTAAAATGCTCTAAGAGTAGCAAGAGGGGGCACTGGGCTGATTTCACGTGCACATAATTCAATCCAATAAGCATTCACTGAGCTCCTACTATGGGCCGCACACTGTACTGAATGCCAAGAGCTCAGGCTAGTGGAGTGGGGAGGGTGGAAGGTGGGGGCACAGATACATAGAAAGTGCTTATTATAGTAACATGCTGTAAGAGCGATATGTTCAAATGGTTCCGGGACAAAGACTCCCAGAGAAGCCAAGCAGAAAAGACCTCTATCGCCCCCTACAGGCACACAGGAACTCAGGCCCAGACGGAAGAATCAGAGAGGTTAAATTTACTCAAAGGCAACGCGAGGTGGTGGATTTACAATCAGGCGAGACTTGGGCATTGCCCTGCAATTTGTCAATTTCTGGCTGCAGCGTTTTGGCGAGGTCATTATCCCTCTGAGTCTATGTCCACATCTAACACAGGGGTGATGGTACCTGCCCGGCTCCCTCCTTCATGAAGCCATAGTAAACATCCAGTGACGCTCACCTCTAGAGGAGCTTTGTTATCAGAAAGGCACTCATCACTGTACTCCAGCAGCCTTACTGCAACAGGACAGGGCCCCTCTCCGTCACCACTCTGAGCTGAAGCTGGAGCTGTTGTATAGCCAGTACAAGTCACAGTGACTACACTGGCGAGATTAGGGGGGGCGGGGGGCACCTCCTGGACGTCAGCTCCAGAGCTGTGCTGAGTGAGGGCTGCACCAAGGCCCAAATGCCCTCGGCTCTCCCAGGCTCGCAGAACTCACTGCAAGTCTGCTCCTTCCGCCTTGGGACACAGTAGAAGGTGGTGTTAGGCAAAAGAGAATGTGGGGTCAGAAAGCGTGCACTCACATTCCACCTCCAGATTTACGCAAATTCTTCATCTGTTAGAGAAGGCCGATTAACACGGCACAACAACCTAGGCTTTGCAATTTTGCAATCACGCACAATCTGAATCCCAGTTCTGCACTTCCAAGCTCGTGTCCACTTTTCTGAAAATGATTTCCTCATTTGTAAAACTGAATTAGACTTAAACTCGTTGCCGTCAAGTCGATTCCGACTCGTAGTGACCCTACAGGACAGAGCAGAACGGCCCCATACAGTTTCCAAGGAGCGGCTAGTGGATTTGAACCGCCAACCTTCTGGTTAGCAGCTGAGTTCTTAACCACTGCGCCACCAGGGTTTCCGAATTAGTCTTAGTGAAATAATATCCTTAAAGGTGCTTCCAAAACTTGATGTAGGATACTTTCACTTTAAGAAAGTTAACTTTTTGTATGTTTGTGCCTCATCGCCCCAACTAAACTGAGTGCCTAAGGGGCAAGGCCTGCCTCCCTGCCTCCTTCCCTCACCCAGTGATTAATTTTTTTAAAAACTTTTCCTATATTAGGGAAATGGAACTCTGAACCAACGCACCTCGCTCTGTGCTGCTTTTCCCTAAGTATTCAAAGACTCTGTCTCAGTGGTCTCTACTCCAAAACGCAACGGTGTGTGAGGGGGAGCGCAAAGCAGGACTGTGTTCTCTGTACTTCACTGGGAAGGGTAGTGTTTTCACATTCTTAAAGAAACACAGTAAGAATTTCCCACAAAGACCAATAACTAACATCACCGGCAAATGTTTGTCAGAAATCCCTGAATGGATGCGAAAACCAACCCAAGCAATGAGAGCAAGACCTCCAAACTGGTGGGCAGGCTGGCTGACGCCACAAGGGCAGAGCAGGAGCAGCCTGGAGGAAGAAACCAAGAAGGTGCTCATCTGGGGCACAGGGCTAAGTGAAGCACAGCAGGGGAGGTGGCCTGAGCCACAGCTGGAGAAGAGGCAGAAAGAGAACAGGACCCCTAGGGTGCTGCCGGGGCTGGCAGGAGTGAGGTATGGGCAGGTGGCTGGGTGGCAGGTTCAACCAGACAAATAGGAAAGGCTGTCACTCCTCTGAGGATGGACAAGAAGGGCAGTAGAGGCCAAAGGGCTCAGAACCACAGTCCTGAGGCCAGAATCTGAAGGAAGGGTCTTCTGACTAAAAAGCCACAGGCCTCAAAGAAAGCCAGGAGGTGTTGTTAAATATTTTAAACCCATGTTCAGCCTGGAATCAATACTGTGACTTGACTCAGCCCCGTGCAGCTTATGGCTGAAATTCTCTTGCACTGTTATTATTAGATGCTGTCAAGTCATCCCCGATTCGTGGGGACCCCACATACAAGAGAACAAAACGCCGACCATCCCCATGACCAGTTGCAGATGAGACAACATTCCTTTGTGATCCATAGTGTTTTCATTGGCTGATTTTTTGAAAGTAGATTGTCTCGCCTTTCTTCCTATTCTGTCTTAGGCTGGAAGCTCCACTGAAACCTGTTCAGCATCATAGCAACACGCAAGCATCCGCTGACAGATGGGTGGTGGCTGGCCAGGAATTGAAGCTGGGTCTCCTGCGTGGAAGCTAAAAATTCTACCACTGAACCACCACGGCCTCATTTCCTGCAGCACCAGAAAAAGTTAACTGTTGCCTGGCTGGACTACAATAGGCAAGCGCCCTGCCAGAGCCCACTGTCCGGGAAGGAACCTCGAGGGTGGCCATGGAGTGAGGAAGATATGGGAGCTCCGACCAACCTGGAGCAAAGAGAGAGGGGACACCTAATTCGGTTGTTCATGCTACCCTACATCAACCTCCACAAGGGGGCCGCATGAAAAGACTTGGGGGCACAATCAGCATCCCAAGCCTACCCAAGACAGAGAAGGAAAGAAACTGGAAGCCCGGGGCCTGAGCCGCTGCTCACCAGCAAAGCAGATAGGAGAACAAGACTGAGAAGGAACAAGCCACAGGTCCCAAGGTTCACCCCTTCGCAAGCTCTGCCACTTACTAGCTGTGTGAACTTGGGGAGCTTTTTAACCTCTCTGTGCCTCAGTTTCCTCACCTGTAAAATAGGATATTAACAGTATCTACCTCTTGGGATTGCTATGTTAAATGAGTTAATACGTGTACAGTATGTAAATTGCTAAGAACGGTGCTTAGCACATACTTAGCTCTGCCCTGGTGTTTGCTATTATTATTCCACGTGCGTCCCCACCCCCCACCCCCCCACCCCCCGTATGTTAGAGTCTCACTGGGGTGGGCAGCCGGGATCCTGATCAAGCCCATTTCCCTTAAGGTGCTATTTATAGCTCCAGGCACTGGGCAGAGGGGGACCCAGCATACCGGAGGGAGGCAGCTTTGGCATCCCAGTCTCGGGCTCTCCCTTCCTCCCACTAAACTCAACAGCTGGGGAGGAGGGGTGTGCATGTAATGAGAGAAGGAAGTCATCCCTTCCCGAGACTGACGCGGTGCCAAGAGTGACACAAAAGTCTGATTCAGGCAGCCAGTGTGTTGCCGCTGTGCAGGGCTGGTTGTTAAACACAGCCTCCGGTGCACTCCCAGGAGGCAGCCTCCCAGGAGGCAGCCGGGCCACGCACGCACCAGCCCTGTGGGCCAAGGCTGCGCTCCTCTCCCTGGGCGCAGATGCCCTTCAGGACTACATGGAGGGGGCTGGCCTGGGTGCCTTGTGGGAGAAGGGAGGAGGACTTGGGAAGGAGCGCAGCTACTATGGACGATTCCCAGCCACCTCCTTAGCCTGGCGCTCACACAGAGCTGGCAGCAGGCCCAGAGGAGCAGGGAGAGGGGAGCTCCTGTCTCCAGGGAGGCTGTGCTAATGGGCACAAAGTACTCTGAGTGGGTTACCGCACTAAACCCTCACGCTCAAGGAAGGATCTTATTTTGTAAATGTGAACATTCAGGCTCTGAGAGTTAAGGGATTCCTTCAAGGTGTTTCAGCCAGCCGTCAATGGCAGGGCTGGAATTCGAGTCCCCAAACCCCCTTTTCCACACCCCACTGTAAGACAAAGGGTGTAAGAGCTGCCCAATACTGTCCATGGCAGCAACAGCCAGAAATTGGGGATCAAAATTTATATGCCCCAAAGTGCAAATCCTTTCATCTTAAAATTCCACTTCTAGAATTTTACCGTAAGGTACTAATCACATGGATGTAGCTCTGAGGATAGTTATTTGCCTGAACAAGAAAGGGCAAACACACTTAATGCCCAGCAACAAGCAAGAGAGATTGCTTTAAAAATAAAAATAAGCTTATCTATAATAACTAAAATGATGTTTTAGAAGAACGTTTAATGGATTCATAAGTGTCCATTAGATTCCCAGTCACCATCACTGTCACTGTCTGTGGTAGGACCCTATTTATCTCCTTTGCAGCACAAATCCCAATCTGTAATTTCTTTAAATTTATCATAAAATATCTGACAGCAAGTGAAAAAGCAAGTTATAAAAATTTATATACAGTATGAAACCAGCTATTTATATATATATATATATATATATATATATATATATATATATATATACACTCACACAAATACATAAAACAGGAAGGGCATGCATATTCAGTAAATTGTTAATAGAGATTATCTCTGACTTAATTTTCCTTATCTGTATTTTCTGGGTGGGCTACAATTAGCATATGTTACTTTTTAAAGCCACAAAGACGTTTAGCTCAAATTTCCATATTTAAGTCAGTGCCCAGCCATCCACGCCCCAGGCCTTATGGCCAGGGAGCAGCATGCAGGATTTCCAGGAGAAGCTCTGCCAGGTGGTTCCACCACTCCAAGTCCATGAACCAGGAGCTGCCCTCTTGAGTCTGGAAACTTGAGCAAGAAAACAGTTGGTGCCCAGTGGCAGGGGCTGCTCCCCCAGGGGACACGTGCCCACAGCCCTCTCCCTAAGAAGGGGCAGGAGAAAAGGATAGTGTGCAACCTGTTCCGGTCCTTTTCTGTCCTACTCCAGCTCTAACCCGGCTTCCAGGAACGGCTCTGACCTGGCTTCTAGGAATGGCCCTCCCAAACTCAGAAGTGGTGCATTTGTGTCTGGCTTAAATATCTTTGGAGTTTTCCTTCCAGCCTGAAAGCTGCAGAACTGGTCCCCACAGCCCCATACTGGCCAAGATGGGAAGAGTGAGGTGGTCACCAGGCAGGAGAACACATGGTCTTTCCAGTACCAGCTGCCATCAAGTCAACTCCGACTCATGGCAACCCCATGTGTGTCAGAGTACAGCTGTGCTCCACAGGGTTTTCAATGGCTAATTTTTCAGAAGTAAATTACCAGGCTCTTCTTCCAAGGTACCTCTGAGTGGACTCAAGCCTCCAGCCTTTCACTTAGCAGCCGAGCACATTGACCATTTGCACCACCCAGGACTCCACATGGTCTTTACATCTTTTATCTCTGCCTGGTCCTTCTAGAGCCCTCATCCCTGGAGCTGGACCAGAGAGGGGAATAGGGAGGAGAAACACTGTCTTTGGCACTTGCAGCACTTGATCTCATCATCACAGAATGCCATCACCCAGCAAAAACTTGGAGTGCCCAGTATGTGCCACACATGGGTCTGGAGGGTGCTGGGAATATTATATAGAACACGACAAAGAAGGCCTACACACTCCCCATTCTAGCACAGGAGGTACACAATAAACAAGTTTAAATAAATGTGGTTATTTTATTTTTTTATTTTTTTATTGTTGTTTAAATGAAGTTCACATTTCAACTTAGTCTCCCATACAAAAATTCATACATACATCGTTATGTGATTCTAATTGCTCTCCCCATACTGTGACAGCACACTCCTCCTTTCCACCCGATTCCCCATGTCCATTCAACCAGCTCCTAACCCTCTCTGCCTTCCCATCTCACCTCCTGACAGAAGCTGCCCCT
>NW_004443971.1:8523710-8571638 GCF_000243295.1 Trichechus manatus latirostris
CAAAGAACCAGCTTTTGGTCTTGTCAACTCTTTCAACTGTTTTTTCTATTCTCTATTTCATTTAATTCTGCTCTAATTCTTATTATTTCCTTTCTTCTGGCGCCTGAGGGCTTCTTTTGCTGCTCTCTTTCTACTTGTTCTAGTTGTAGGGTTAATGTTTTGATTACGGCCCTTTCTTCTTTTTGGATGTGTGCATTTATTGCTATAAAGTGACCTCTGAGCACTGCTTTTGCTGTGTCCCAAAGGTTCCAGTAGGATGTGTTTCAGTCTCGTTTGATTCTATGAATTTCTTTATTCCATCCTTAATTTCTTCTATAACCCAGTAGTTTTCGAGCATAGTGTTGTTCAGTTTCCATGTGTTTGATTTTTTTTCCTTGCTTTCTCTGTTGTTGATTTCTTAAATAAATGTTTTTAATTACACACTATGATTCACGTTGCAAAGGAAATAAATAGGGTGCTGCCACAAAAACACCAACGGTGCTCTTTGAGGAGGCCTCGGTCGCTGCTGCAGGGCTACTTCACCCGCCCACTCCTGCTCCTGACTCACGACTGTTCGTTCTCACCAAGGAACAAGTCAGTCAGGAAGCCGCTCCACAGCCATGGCTTTTAAGGACACCGGAAAGACACCCATGGAACCAGAGGTGGCCATTCACCAGATTAGAATTACTCTAACCAGCTGCAATGTAAAATTCCTGGAGGAGGTGTGTGCTGACTTGATGAGAGGCGCAAAGAAGGGCCTCAAAGTGAAGGGGCCAGTCAGGATGCCTACCAAGACTCTGAGAATCACTGCGAGAAAAACTCCTTGTGGCGAAGGTTCTAAGACCTGGGATCATTTCCAGATGAGAACCCACAAGCAACTCATCACCTTGCACAGTCCTTCAGAGATCGCTAAGCAGATCACTTCCATCAGTACTAGCCTGGGATAGAGGATGAAGTCACCACTGCAGATGCTTAAATCAACTATCTTAATAAATTTATTATCAGTTGGCAAAAAAAAACAGCAATGGTGATGAGGGAGAACCTCATCTAAGAACTGCAGGGAGCCACTGCGTGCCTGGACAGGAGCATCACACTTCGCCTTCATCACCTCCAGGGTCCACCCCAGCTCAGGAATATACAAGATGCCAAACAGATGAGTCAAATAGGTGAAATACTGATTTTCTATGGGAAGAAAAAGATTTCCCCTTCTAGAGCCTCTGCAAAGCTCAGTGCAGAGTGACTGACGGTTCTCCCCTAGAAGCCTGATCTGAACATAAATCTAACCAATTGTAAAAGCCTTACAAGGTAGATGAAATGAAAGGGACACAGAAATACTGCATCGGTGACTTCATTTTGACCCAAACATTTGGGTGAGAGATAAAAGAGATGCTCTGTTGCTAGGAGTCCCTGGGTGGCACAAATGGTTAACGCGCTTGACTACTAGTGGAAAGGTTAGAGGTTCAAGTCCACCCACAGCTGCCTCAGAAGAAAGACTTGACACAACTTGTACAAGGAAAGGTCATGGAAGCTCCATAGACACATCCAAACTCCCTGAGGGACTGAATTGCTTGGCGGAGGCTGTGGGGACCATGGTCTCGGGGAACATTTAGCTCAACTGACATAACACAGTTTATAAAGACAATGTTCTACATTCTACCTTGGTGAGCAGCATCTGGGGTCTTAAAGGCCTGTGAGCAGCCATTTAACATACTTCACTGGTCTCACCCCTTCAGTAGCAAGGGAGAATGAAGAAAACAAGATACAAGGAAAAGATTAGTCCAAAGGACTAATGGACCACAACTACCACGGCCTCCACCAGACTGAGTCCAGTATAACTAGATGGTGTCCAGCTACCACCACTGACTACTCTGACAGGGGTCACAAAAGAGGGTCCCGGACAGAGCTGGAGAAAATTCTAACTCACGAAAAAGACCAGACTTACTGGCCTGACAGAGACTGGAGAAACCCCGAGAGCATGGCCCCCAGACACCCTTTTAGCTCAGTAATGAAGTCACCCCTGAGGTTCACCGTTCAGCCAAAGATTAGACAGCCCCATAAAACAAAACGAGACTAATGGGCACAACAGCCCAGGAACAAGGACTAGAAGGCAGGAGGGGACAGGAAAGCTGGTAATAGGGAACCCAAGGTCAAGAAGGGACAGTATTGACATGTCGTAGGGTTGTTAACTATTGTCATAAAACAATATGTGTACTGTTTAATGAGAAACTATTTGTTCTGCAAACCTTCATCTAAAGTACAATAAAAAAGAAGAAGAAAGGCTTGGCAATCTACTTCAAAAGGTCACAGCCAGGAAAATCCTACAGAGCAGTTCTCTTCTGACACACATGGGGTCGCCATGAGGTGAAATCAACTTGATGGCAACTGGTAACAGGACTTGTTGCTGACTTTGATAAATGTGACCTCTGAAACCCAAGCCTGGGGTGGGAGGAAGCCCCACACAAAACAAAGCTAACACTGAGAGTGGGGACTTCCATACCAAAAGCCTTCGACAACCAAGCCCCACTGCCTAGAAGACAGCCCACCTCACTGAGCGTGACCTTCTCGATGGGCCCCCTCCCTTACTGGCGGGAAGCTTCACAGGGCAGGCCCCAGGTTCAACACAAAAGGCTTAAAAGTCAAAATGTAAACGACAAATGTTTAAAAATATTTCCAAGGATAAAAGGCTAATTAACACATCAATAACTCTGGCAAATCAACTGTAAAAGATTAGCAACTCAATATAAAAATGGCAAAGGACAACAACAAGGAAAAAGAACCAAAATAGCCAAACAAAGGAAAGATGCTCAACATAACTCATTAACAGGGAAATGTTTATGAAAACAGTAACACTGTTATAAAATATTTTAATATTTTAATGTTTGACCAGGAAAAAAAAATCCTGGGTTTATAGAAAGCTGTGGAGGGAAAGGCATTCTCTCAAACACTTGGTAGGGAGATAAACTGGTACATTTTTGGAGAAACGTGGCCAGATCTATCAATACTGTAAATGTTTAAACTTTGGACCCAGGAAATTATCCAGCTAAGAAATCTACCAGTACATTCATGAAGCATTTTAACGGCGAGAACACTGGTAACAACCTAAATGTCTACCAATAAGGGGCTGGTCAGTGATGGCAAATCCGTATGACAGAATACTGTGTAGCTTGTGAAAGAATGAGGCCAACCCTCATTCACGAAGATACTCAATTCCAGAGTTGATTCCAACTTATGGTGACCCACGTGTTACACAGTAGCACTTGTCCCACACGAGCCAACCCTCCTGTGAAAGAGGGGAAGTCCACAGAGGTGAAGGTCTCATTTCAGCCTCAGGAGGAAGAAAAGCCTGGTGGTAACTCCCTCTGAGTATCAGAGTCACGTAGATATAGGGGCCTGGCATCTTCCTGGAGGATGTAACAGAACATGATAACGAGCAACTGAGGCCCTAAACCAGCGCCAGTGACCACTTCTGACTATATGGAAGTGAGTACCGTACCAGAGCAGGGCTGTCAGCCACTCTGAAGTCTTGGGTAGGAAACTGAAAGACTAGGGGACGCAGATACTTCTGTTTCTTCCAGCAGATGATTATGACTTTGAAAGAGAAAGCGGGATTTTGCCAGCAGCACTGTATATATATAACATTACTACATTTAAACTTCCTAACAACCCTGTGAATAGAATCAATTCCTGATTCCACTGTGCAGGTGTGGTGACCAAGGCCCAGTAAAACTAAGCACCTTGCCCCAAGGCCACACAGCTAGGAAGTGGTGAAGCCAAGATTCGGACCCAACCCAGCCTCTAACCTCCAGGCTCTTTTTTCACTACAAAGGATGCTTTGACAAAGAAACCCTGCCTTTGCTAATATTAGTTTACTGTTTACCCTCTGAGTTTTCCTAAATGTCTCCCTGACCTGCCCTGCTCACAGGCCAGCTCCATTTATCTCTGGATCCCTTGGCCAAGCCCAAGGCCTAGTACAGATCAGTCACAACATACACTCACGGATTAAATGCGCAGACTGTACCAGAACCACTTCTACAGGGCAGGTTTACAAGTGAACACACGGCAGCTCTCCCTAGGAGACAAGGCAGCCTGCAGTAGGAAGGAAACACCACTCTCTAAGTTGGCTTTCAATAAAAATATGAGTAGCAGGAAGGAAAAGACCATGTTCTTTATGGCATCTGAGTATGACCTTAAAAAATCCACAGAGATGGACCAGTTACCGAGAGAAATGAAGACGGAAGGTGAGGAGCACTACTTCTGGCCTAAGCAGGTGACTAGCAGAGCACATCTGAAATTTTAACCTGAAGTGACAAATGCAATCTCATCTGTAATACATCAGCAGAGTGGAATGAGATTCATGGCATTTACACCTTAATCGACAGGAAGGAAAGGAGTTGAGAGCAAAAGTATAGGAGAACAGTCCTACAAATCAAGAGGACAACACACACACACCCACACACACACACCCACACACACACACACACACCTGTACAGAATCCTACATGCCTAAGACTGGAGAACAGCTGGCTGAGGAGAGAAGAAAAAAGAGCTAGAAGTTAAATAATTTTTGTAACACATGAGAGAATAGATGGTCAGGCAGAAGATATGCACAACCCTTTCCTACATGGTTGGCAAAAATGGCTCACATGCAAGATAGAGCTCGAGTCACCTAACACAAACATAAGGACATCTGTGAGAAAGATGCGAGTCTTTTTCTGCTAAGAGCATGGCAGCTGATAAATCCTTGTCTTACTTTATTAAAGACTTCATCTCTAACACAGCTGTAGATGCAAGAAGGGGAACTGTTACCCTACTAAACGGAAAGGAAAAGTTAGTAAATTATGTTTGAAAAACAAACAAACCTTAGCTATTTAGCAAAAACAATAACAAGACCACCACACTGGGAGGAAATAACCTTGTCGTTTTGAGTCCAAACGAGGGAAGAAGAAAAAAGAGGACAAAAGCAACTGTTTAGCCTAAACTTCAAGAAAATCAGTGTTTGAATTTAACAAAAAGGAGCAGTATGACACAGAGGTCCCAAAAGGAAATGCATTCTGAAAGATACGACATGAGTCTCTAACAAGTGAATTCTGATCATTTAAAGCACAGCAATGCCCTGGAGAAGAAGCCAGGAGGCAGCTATAGATATATTAATGGGTGTGTCCAAAGACAGGAGCAACCCAGGAGCAACCCAGGACAGATCCAAAGAGGGGTGTGGAATGAGCCGAGCTTGTGAAAAGGCAAGAACTACTAGTAGTGTTTCTTAAAGCTAAATCTAGAGTTATAAGAAAGAGTCCCCTAAAAGGGACAGAGGCTCTGATACACAAAAATGATAGAAAATGAGGAAATGTTCATCCCCAATATGTTCCATCTTATCTGTCAAGGAGAAGACTCTTCAGACAAGAACAAGCTAAACATCTACACACACACACTCACAGACACACTCAAGGGAAACCTCAAATCCCAGCTATGCCAAGAACCAACATACTCACCCAACAATGACAGAATTAAAAGTTCCCAATCTTAGAAGAATCACATCTCAGGATGTAGAAAGAAACTGCAGGTGTGCAGAAGAACTAGATGGTGCCTGGCTACCACCACAGACTGTTCTGACCAGGGACACAACAGAAGGTCCCGGTTAGAATGGAAGAAAAATGTAGAACAAAACTCAAATTCATAAAAAAGACCAGACTTACTGGATATAAGCAACCAGAGGAGGCCCCTAGACTATTGCCCTAAGACACCCTTTTAACCTGGAACTGAAGTCACCTCAGTCATCTTTCAGCCAAATAATAGACTGGCCTATAAAATAAACAATAACAACTGTGAGGAAGGTGCTCCTTTAAACAATCAACTCTATGAGACCAAATAGTCAACATTTACCCAAAAGCAAAGATGAGAAGACAAGGAAAGGCAAGGAAACTGGATGGATGGGTACAGAGCAGGCAAAGCAGAAATGGTGAGAGTGCTGACACATCGCAGGGATTGTAACCAATGTCACGGAACAATTTGTGTATGAATTGTTGAATGGCAATCTAATTTGCTGTGCAAACATTCACATAAAATATTTTTAAAAAAGAAACGGCAGATGTGATTCCAGAACCACTACTGGTCATCATTCAGGAGCCACGGGGAAGAGAAGACAGGGAAACACCCCACTTTTCGGCAGTCCTGTGTTCCCTCAGTGCCCACTATGCTCCTGAGCACAACACTAGGACTTGGGAGTTCAAGGTGTTTACAGTTTAGTAAAACCATGCTATTTTCAATCGCCCCATATGCATGAGAAAGCCAGACAATGAATAAGGAAGACTGAAGAAGAATAGATGTCTTAGAATTACAGTGTTGGCGAAGAACATTGAATATACCATAGACTACCAGAAGAGAACAAGTCTGTCTTGGAAGAAGTACAGCCAGAATGCTCATTGGAAATGAGGATGGCAAGACTTTATCTCACATACCTTGGACATGTTATCAGGAGGGACCAGTCCCTGGAGAAGGACATCATACTTGGTAAAGCTGAGGGTCAGCGAAAAAGAGGAAGACCCTCAATGAGACAGACTGACACAGTGGCTGCAACAATGGACTCAAACATAGCAATAATTGTGAGGATGGTGCAGGACCGGGCAGTGTTTTGTTCTGTTGTAAACAGGGATGCAACACTGAGTCGGAACGGACTTGACAGCACCTAACAGTTTAGTAAAGGAAACAGGTAGGTAAACAAAATTGTTAATAAGGCGTGAAGCATAAGAAGGATATAAGGAACTAGTGTGGCATTTTTGCTTGTGTGTTTGTTTAAAGGGAAAGGGATAAATAGGATGGAGCGCCTCTGGCAAAGCTCTAGATCAGATCATGAGTTGGACAGTCACAACCAGCCTGGGCTGACTGAGGAGCCACGCCAAACTAGTCCATTTCCTTTTTCAGTAGGATTACTAAATTATAGGTGAAAGGAATGCCAGACACAAGGGGCCTTGACTTCCACAAGGTGTACAGACAGAGTCTCCTGCCAGGCCTTTGGGATGGCAAAGAAAGAAGGGTGAGACGACAAAGCATTTAGATAATATTTATAGTTGTTATAAAGACCAACAATAAAGGCTTATTCAATGAATCTAGGACAGGCTGTTGAACATGTACCAAAATGAACTCACTGCCCCTCTAACCTGCTCCCTGATCTCAGTACATGACAATGGTATCATCATCTAGCCAAGCTCCTGGATATAAATCTTGTAGTCATCACCCTCTGCCTCTCTCCCTCCCTCACCAACAGAACCAACCCAATTTTGTCTATGGAAAGATATTCCAAATCCATCCTCCCTTTTCCAGTCCTTGCTATCACTTCCTTGTTTCTGTCCCCGCCCCCCTCCTTTCTCTTGTGTGCTTTCTAACAGGCTTCTAGATGGTAGACTTGATCTGTTCCAAAACATCCTCAGTCAACTCCTGAAAAGCAAACCTGAGCAGGACATTTTCCTCCTTAAACACGTCCAGTGGCTATGAGGATAAAATCCAAATTCCTTACCTTGGCCTTTCCCAGCGTCAGCCCACATCATCTCTGCCCTCACCTACAATACATTCCCTAGGCTTAAGTTACACTGAACCTCAACTGCTCTTCAATCGGCCATGCCTTTGCAAGACTCCCTGTCTTTGCATCCTTCAAAAGTCTACACACATGGCACCTCCTCTCTGGCCACTTCTAGGCAGAGTGAGCTCCTTGCTCCTCTATGTTCCCACCAGACTCTTGTTAAGCTCTGACCAGAGTACTCACTGGTGTTACTTACAAGACTATTTCTCTTCCTCCTGTAGACCATGTGCCACTTGGAGGCTGGAACCACATCTTATTCATCTTTTGATTCCAAACCCTAAGCCCAGTACACAGCATTCAAGAGGTACTCAATAAATTTTGCTTACTGACTAAACCTAGAGAACACCCCAGGGACAAACCAAGGAATGCTGTCCTTGGCCTTGTCTAATATTTTACCAACAAGCTGGTTGAAGACCTGGTAGACAGCAAACTCACCCATCTTGCAAATAACAAAAAAAAAGGGGGAGGAACAATCAGTGTACCAGGTAATAGATTCTTAAAAGATTGCAGCAGATGAAAATATGGGCCAAAACTAATGAGACTCATCAGGAAAAATGAAAAGTCATATGTTAGGGTTTAAAAAAGCATCTACAATAGCATAGGATGAAAGACACTTTTCTCAAGCCAGATCCATATAACATGATGAGTGAGAGCAAAGACTCTGAAGCCAGGCTGCCTAGGCTGAGTTCCAGTTTCTCCATTAGCTAGCTGTGGGACCCTAAGCAAGATTCTTAACCTTCCTACACCTCCACTTTCCTTATCTGTAATACAAAGATACTAATAATACTTACACCTCATAAGGTTGTTATTTGGTTAATAATAATAATGCAAAAGCACTCAGAATTGTGCCTAGCCCAATAAACTCTAGCTATTATTACTGTTGCTGCTTTGGGTTTTGTTGTTGTTGTTGTTAAAAGCTGCTTCTAAGAAAAAGGAAGAGAAGTTATAAGCATTGTGGTTAAAAGCAAGGGTTCCGGAATTCAACTGTCCCAAGTTCAAACTCCAGCTCTAAGCTTAGTAACTGCTTGACCGTTAGGCAGTTATTTCACCTTCTAAATCTCCATTGTCCTCGTCCATTAACTGGAGCTAACAGTAGTATCTTTCAAAGATATTTACTTTAGCAGTATTTCTAATTGGGAGGAAAAAAAAAAAAAACTAGAGATAAACCAATTATTCATTAATAGAAAACTGGTAAACTGAATTATGGTATATCCAGACCAGAGAATACATGCAATTATCAAAAAGAATGAGGTAGATCTATACATAATAATATCAAAAGCATTCCAAAAAAAGGATAATTTTTATATAAAAAGCAAGTTGCAGATCTGCAGATCAATACAAACAGTCTGATTCCATTTTTGTAACATGTTTTTAAGAAGTAAAAGAAGTGTGTGTGTGTGTGCGCGTGTGTGTGTGTGTGTTCACCCATACTTTGACCACGCTATGCAATCCTAATCATCAATGGGGAAAATTATGATTCTTTCATGACCTTTAAAATTTGTGTCAACATCGCCAGGTTGGCAACTAACATCACAAAACAATGTGTGTATTAACTGTTTAATGAGAAACTAATTTGCTCTGTAAACTTTTACATAAATCACAATAAAAAAAACTGAAAAAAAAATTGGGGTAAAACCCACAAGATCTCATATATGAACCATTCAGAAATTATCTACCATTAAAACTTTGGAATATATGTTTATTAAAATATAAATAATATAAATTATATAATTTATATACTATATAAATTAAAAATAGACCTATACTAGATAAATTAGAAAAAAATTAGAAATTAAAAAAATAGAGAAAATGTATAATGATCTAAATTCCAAATCATTTTAACCTGGTTTAAAAAATTAGCAATACACAACAGACCTTTTTCATATCATTAATAGTTTTCTACCACATAACTTTAGCAATTGCACTATCGAGACTTTCAGTAAGTTATTTAATAATTGTGCAGAAGTTAATAGGGAAAGTGTAATTAAAATTTTCAATTAGACCCTTTTTTGGCAATGCATTGTTTTGGGAAAAATTTCCCACAGAAAAGATTTATCTACCCCAGAAATGATTACTGAAGCATCTCTCTTCGTTAGTAAAGAGGACTTGCATCAAAGACACATTTAATTTACAAGAATTAAAATAGTTCTGTTATTTAATTAAATATTGTAATTGTCAGTTATAAATGACTAGAAAAATGAAAAATGATAATAAATAGTATAAATAATATTTATTTAGTCCACTGTGAAGTTAAAGCCTGAGACACTGAGAGTGTTTTATTTCTTTGGAAAAAACCACTTATTAGAGTGATGTGAACAGGGCTTGCCTCCCTGTTATATAACATACAACAGGGAGCAGGCATCTTTTCTACGCCTTAGCGGTCGTCATCCTCCTTTCTAAGTTTGGATCGGCCTCCAACATTTTCTCCTTTGCACTTTCAATGTTGTGAAATACCTCCAAGAGTCCCCTTAACGTGAAGTTTTACGCCAGCATCACTTCCTCTGGGAATCTTCATCCTTTTTGTCACAACCTCTTTCCCCATTTATGTCAATGAGTTCATGTTCACGGAGTTCCCTCCAGAGGTGGCAGTGTCAACATTCCACGACCAGCAATTTCTTCTATAATTCCATTTACATTCAGCTCAAATTTCACTCCCAGTGTTACCACTTTTCATTTCTTTGCTAAAATTTCATTGTTGTTGACCCAATTTCCTCTTGTGATTCCTGACTTTTGTAATATGTCACTAGGACACAAGGAAGCCACACAACTACAGGTTTTCTCATCTGGGCGTGAATTGAACAACAGATGGGCGGTGGCCAATCACTCACAGACTCTCAGAAGTGACCGACTGGTCACTGATCACGATGGACATGTTAATTACATAATGATTTGTGGACTGAACAGCTCACAGCTAAGTTTGTACTTTATGTAATTACTCAAAGTTAACAGACCACGGCAGCTGAAATGTCAACCATGTTGTTGGGGGACTGGTGAAATCCATACGTATAAGAACTGCGCAAAGCAAGGACTATCTGTACAAAGAACATAACCTGGAAGGAGACACACCAAAGAGCTTACAGTGATTACCCCTTGGGGAAGAGCAGTAATACTTCAATTTCTTTCAGTGACTAGATTCTAGTTCTCAATCCAGGGTGATTTTGCAACGCCCCCGCCCCCTCCCCCCCGCAGAGGCATTTGGCAATATCTGAAGACCTTTTCATTGTCATGACTTGGGGTAGGTGGGGTACAGGCATCTAGTGGGTAGAAGCCAGGGATGCTGATAAATATCCTATAACAATCCACCATAACAAAGAATTACCTGCTCCAAAATGCCAACAGTACCTATTTTAAACCAATAGTTTTTATTAAGTTACTTTTAAGAGGACCTTTCTCATAAGGTGGTGGCAAAGATTACATGAGATGATGGCAAGCAGCAAGTATGCAATATTAACACTATTAACATCAGGGGCTCTAGATGACTTCAAGCTGAATAAGTATCTTAACACCACCTGAGATTTGTGGTATTTTTACAAACATTAACTCATCTGATTCAACACCACGATGTGGCTGCCAAACAGTTAACATTGCCATCAGCTTACTGACAGATCAAGTACATGGCTCAAGACAGGGATCCAGATCCAACCACACTCTCACACTCTGAACCTGCCAGACCACATCCAGAATCCAATTCTCAGTTCTGGGCAAAGGAGGCCAACCTGGACGTAAGCAGTCTGAGAACCATGTCACATGAGAAACAGTTCAATAAACTGGGGTGATTGGCCTGAAGAAGAGAAACCATGAAGGATCAGTTGAGAGACTGAATGGGATAACAGTCCTAAAACTCAATAGTGCTGTCACGGAAAAGGGGGCTACATTAGATTTGTCCTATTTGCTCCCCAAGGTAGAAATTATAAGAAGCTGTCCCACAACAGTAGGACCTTCATAAAGTAGTGAGATCCCTATCCCTGGAAGCATTCAAGCAGAGGCTTTCAGGTGGGCTCTCAAGAGGATTCCTACATTGGAAAGAGATTAATCTAGATAAGCAACAAGGTACTTCCTAATACATTCTTGGGTGCAGAGTACAATGAGAGGGCAGGGCACAGAAAGTCAGAGAAGAACAAGAAGTAACAGCCTCCTGTGCCCCAGCAATCCCACTCCTAGGTATTTACCCAAGAGAAATGAAAACATTATGTCCACCAAAAGACTTGTGCAAGAATATTCATTAGAAACCTTATTCATTATAGCCAAAAACTGGAAATAATCCAAATGCCTATCAATGGGAGAATGGGTAATTCATGCATACAATGAATACTACCCAGCATAAAGAGAAACAAACTACCAAGACTTGTAACCACACGGATGAATCTCACACAAAGGAGTTCAAAATGATGATTCCATTTACATGAAGTTCCAGAATAGGCAAACTAATCTACTGTGAAAGCAAATCAGAAGTGATTGCCTACAAGGGAGCAGGAAGGGGTTAACTGGGAGGAGCATGAGGGGACTTTCTAGGGCAATAATTGTCCTCTGTATCTTGATGGGTGCACAGGTGTAGGCATTCATCAAACCTCATCAAATTATAGACTAAAGATCTGTACATTTTGCTGTTATATAAATTTTACCACCAAAAAAACACAAGAACAAATACTGCACTCTAATTAATGCTATGTATGCAGAAACGTTCAGTAGTGAAGTGTACTGATGTCTGCAACTTACTATGAAATGCATCCCAAAAATAAGATGGACAGATAAAGGGATAGAGAGATGGAGACAGACATGATAAAGCAAGTATAGTAAACGCTGAACGGTAGAATCTAGGTGGCTGGGTATATGAATGCTCACTGTACAATTCCTTCAACTTCACTGTGTATCTGAAACTTTTCATAGTAAGAAGTAGGGGTGGGGGAGTAACAGTCAATAGGGAGCACTATACGGGAGAGAAGGGGGCTGAGAGATCATGGGAGGAGAACAGTAAGGGGAAGAAGAGGGACTGTTTCAGCCAACACAGGGGCCTGTCAAGGGCAGAACTGCAAAAGATCTGGCTGACCTGAGAACAGGCTGTCTCAGCCAAGACGGAACACGTGAGGCTGGTGTGCAGCCCTCTACTGCCGTAAGCTCTTGTTCCTGTGGGACCGGCTCCATCTCTGTCCAACTATCGGGCCTGGGACAAGTCCCTGCCCCCTCAGCCTTGGTTCCCTCCCCCCAAGGAAGAGGTCAATTCAGAGGATCCCTAATGTGCTTTCCAGCTCTAACAGCCTACTACTCACTGTATCTGTGGAAACCACTTTTCCAGACAGGAGCCAAAGAATGCAGACACCCAATTACAACTTCGGTGAGCTCCAGCCAGTTTCACACCAGCAAAAGGCAAGGAGCCCGTTGTCGTATAAATGTGTCTTCAAAGAAAGGGTCTGGGTACAGCCAGCGCTCAAATGTCCACATGTGGATTATCCACTTTGTAGATAAGCCACAGAAAACAATGAATCAATGAACGGGCTACACACACGCGCGCGCGCGCACCCAGCAGGTTTCTGGGACACAGAACATTATGGGAGCCCATATGAATTAAGCAGATATATTTACTAGAGGAAAAAAAAATTCACTGATATTTTGAAAAATCCAATTTAAATAATTTTAAGATTATCTACTCCACTACCTCCATCCCCGCCCTGGATGGCATGGATAATTTAAACTTCATGGCTGTCCACTTTTCTATGCTTTATCTACTCTATGGTTCTCTACTCCAAGTAGAGAGTTTGCCAAGTGGCAGAAAAAAAAAAAAAAAACCCGTTGCTGTCAAATCGATTCCAACTCATAGCAACCCTATAGAAGGATACACCAAAAAGCAGACCAACCTGGTCTGAGTCCCAGCTCTGCAATGAACTTGCTGAGCACCTGTACACAAGTCACTTTCACTCTCTGGACCTCAGTCTCCTCGTCTATAAAATCTAAGACACACCTAGCCTTCCTGAGGTCTAAGGTTTCCTCCAACTCTAAACTCTTTGGCTTCTGTGATTCTATCTTCCCTGGTAGGTAATACAACCCTAAAAGTTGTTTAATGTTTTAAATGTTCCATAGCCCTTCCAGGTATAATACCCACTGCCATCGAGTCGGTTCTGACTCATAGCGACCCTATAGGACAAATTAGAACTGCCCCATAAGGTTTCCAAGGAGCTGCTGGTGGATTTGAACTGCTGACCTTTTGATTAGCAGCTGAGCTCTTAACCACTGCGCCACCAGGGTTCCTCCATATATAACATCACCTCTAACAACTCATAATCCGGGTAGAGCTGACATTATCCCCATTTTAGGCAGGACATTTACCAAGGTTACATAGTTGGTTGATGACAGCGTGAGGTTATCACTCAGGGCCCCAAGGAGACCATGTGATTCCCTGGAAAAGCACAGGGGACTCTGGGAACCCCTCCTATATTTTAGTACCTATAACCAGCCCCTTTCTTCTCATGCCTTAGCTACTCTGGTTGCCATGGCAACCAGAGAATCTACTCCTTCTGGCCCCAGATCTTAAAGGAGAGGGAAGTATGTATCTGTTTCTTAAACCAAACCGCTACCTCACAAACCAAAAACCTTCTGGCAAGACTGACTTCCTCTCTTTCTCCTTAGGGAGGAGGGATGGAGGGGGGCACTGCCTAAGCTTAAGACTCAGAAACGGGAGCCTGGGAGCCTGGAGGAAGTCTCTGGAGTGCCTGGGGGTGGGGGAAATCCCAATCTCCCCAGAATAACTGGCCAATTACCTAGGGGAAATCCGGGATCCTCATTACACAGGACAACAGGCCACCCCTCTCTAGGTCCAGATGTGCCACAGCTGCAAGTACGACCATGACAGGAAGTGGAGCCCCAACAAGACAAGAACCTGTGAGAAAGAGAAAAGGAAGACGTGCGGTGCCATCCTGCCCACAAGGTATGCCTACCACGTGCCAGGCTAGAACCACAAATGTCTGAGAAGCTGATCAGGTGAAGGCAGAAACAACGAGGTGACGGGGAGAACAACAAGGAGAGAATACAGGAGTGCGGCTCAGACACTGCCCTGCCTTCTAATCTTGAGGGGCATCTCACACTGCCAGGACCTGGAAGGAGCACATCTGAAGAGTCTTCTGCACAAGCAGAGCCCCACCCAGGGGTAAGAAAGAATTTCCATAGTGACCAATGTGTCTAGAAGTGGCCTGAATGTATTCCCAGCAGAGGTGATGAATGCCCAGCTGATGGCGAGAGGAGGGAGTCATCCCCTCTCTCTTCCTACTCCCCAGCCCTCTCCACCCTTACCTAACACCCACCCTGAGTGAGCTCACAGGTTCCTGGCAAGGTCTCCCTCCCTGGAGGCCAAGGCAAGTCCACAGGGTCAGAGCTGCTGGTCCCCCAGGGAGGCTGGAGCCTGGGAGTCCGCAAACACAGCCCCAGTTGGCAGCAGCAGCTAATTCTGCTGCTCCCAAGCCAGAGCCTGGCCCACCCATTCTTCCTTTCGGAGGTGTGAGGGACATATCTGCCCTTTCTGCACTAGCAAAGGGCAACAGCAGAGAGACTGGGTTTGCTCCTGACCCTCTGGAACTGGGGAAAGGCAGGGAGAAAGCCAGACGAGCTGGGAGACCAAGTATGAGCGGGAATCTCACCCTAGTTCCTGCTGAGGACAGCCGTCATCCCCCTTCCGTTGGGAAGGCCAAAAGCAGAAAAGCAGCATTAAAAAAACAACAAATAGGAAACCCAGGCCTGCCTGAATGACACTGCGTCTCCCCACACTGGAAGTATACAATCCCCAGGAAAGGTGACTTGTTCCCATTTTTCCTAGTCGCCGATTTCCTTAGAAATAACCCTGGGCTCCTGGCAAAGCCTCGTCGGGAGGGTGCTGAGGCCTGCAGTAGGCTCCGAGAATTCCCCAGACCTGGGTGTGCTCCAAGAGAACAATCGGTGAGGCCCCCCAGGCGTGTCTCAGGGAGCCAACCATCTGGGGGACAAGCCGCTCACATCCACCTCCCACCACCAACAGGCTGAAAGCAAGTCCAGCCAGGACTCTGGAATTTTAAAATTCCACAAACCTTAACAAATCCATTTCACCATTCTGAATTCTTCCTTAAATTTAAGGCAAAATGCCTTCATTCTAGCTCCTCTAGGTGCTGGAGGGCTAAGTGCTTTCGGTCCTAGTCCATCCCCCAGATGCCGCTTGGTGGGGGGCGGGGGACACACCCAGTCACCTGCTTCCTCCCAGGCGGCCACCTCAATCTCCCCCATCAGAAGAAGAGAATGCAGAGGGATAAGGGAGCTAAACCTCGCTCCCTCTACTTCCAGGATTAGCAAGCAGCTGCCTCCAGATCGGCAGCCTGTCCCTTCTCCGATACCAAGGAGCTCTCAGCAGCCTGGGCCTCAAGCAGGGGTGTCTGCTGCCAGCTTGTTCACCCCCCACGCTGCAAACTGCCGCTTCCCAGGCACGACAGATGTAGCTGCTATTCAGTATTTTCAAGCCAGGACAAAAGGCTTCTTCAGGAGCACAAAGCCAACAGGGATTTAGACAGGACCAACTTCAATAGAAGCCACCTGCCAGGGGCCCTTCTCTGCCACACCCCAACACACACACCACACACACCCACACACACACACACACACACACACGCACACACACACACACACACCTTTTTCAAACTTCTCAAACCTATGTTGACCAGAGTCAGGTGGATTTTTCTCTGAACCAATGGATGAAATGGATGATTCTCCTCCCAGGGCAGAGACTGTACTGCCATTTCTCAAATAGTATTTCATAAGATGTCATTAAATAATAAGTAAAAAAGGAGTACTACTGAGTTCTGAAAATCAGCCAATGAAAACCCTATGGGTCACAACCGATCATGGGGATGGCGCAGGACCGAGCAGTGTTTGGTCCCACTGTGCATGGGGCTGCCATGAGTTGGGGAACAATCTGACAGCAGTCAACAACAGCAACAGCAACGTACATGTCAGAAGCACTGAGTTAAAGTTAAATACATTTTTTCACTGCAGACTTTCTCAGAACCTTTAATTTGTTAATGTACACTGCAAATTGTTCCCTAATTTATTTGATCACAGAGCATCTCACAGGATTAGAGACCCAAGAACACACTCTAGGACTCTCTGTCTGGTGCTTGGAGAAATGAGTGGTTTCTTACTCTCGGGATTCACTCAGTTCCTTGTACAAAACTCTCCTACCATTTGGAGTATGTAAGAAATATCTTTCTTACACTCTTCTCCCTCGATAAACTTCCAGTTAACAGATGAATGAGCAAATTAATGAGCGTGCATGTGCTTGCAGTATCTTTCCATCCAGTTCAACTGATGATGAAGCTTCCCCAGAAACAATTAACTAGCTGCTGTCAAGTCGATTCCGACTCATGGAAACCCCATGTGTGTCAGAGTAGAACTGTGCTCCATAGGGTTTTCAAGGGCTGATTTTTCATAAGTAGATTGCCAGGACTTTCTTCCAAGGTGCCTCTGGGTGGACTCAAACTGCCAACTTTTCAGTTAGCAGCTGAGCATGTTAACAATTTGCACCACACAGGGACTTCTCAGGGACCATTGGAACTTCATAAAAGAGGCAGATCCCATGCACACACTTAAGCCAACCTTAGCTGTGGATCATCTGTGCTTACGTCACCAAGGACAAGGGTATGACTTCGACCCCTAGATGAGCCAACCGGTTTTATTTCTTTAAAGTCTCCCTAGACCTGGGCAGCTGTTTTTCACTTGACTATCAGGGTAACTGGGTGACTGCATTCAATGCACACACCTGAGTCAGTGAGATGCCACCACTGTAAGCATCACACATGGACTGGGGGAGCTCAGCCACCAGCACCACTAATTTCAGCAGAGACACCTGAGACGCACAGCAGTGAGGCTGACGAAGCCTGAATGGCAAGGGCCCCCTCCCACACTTCTCACCCAACCCTCCTCCCATCACGGGCCAGATAATAATGACAGACAGACACTCCACATGGCATAACCCTTCAAATTTCCCCAGGAAGTCCAGTATTTTCATATTCAAACTGCAGCTCTCAGATTGTCTCCTGGATCTGAAAGTAGCCCTCCCCACTGCCAAAAAAAAAAGAAAATAGATCCTAACCTTGGCAGACATTTCAGCTGAAAAAATATAGTTGGTATACCCTGGGTAACCTTGTGGAAAAGACCCTTCCACAGCAGCCTCTCTGATTTCCTGGTGTGGGCTTTTTTCCTGCATTCATAAAAAAGCAAACCTGAAAAGGTGCCTCCCACTGACCTCCGCGGCTGACCACAGAAGCAGGTGCCCCGGACAACAGGGAGCGCTCAAGCCCCCACCTCTCAGACAGGAAGCCTTGCCTCTCAAGCAGGGTCCCTGGTTCTGAAGCCACGGGCTGTTCCCGGCAGACACGTTTCTTAGAACGCCTTCAGCGGAGATGGAGATTGTGGTTAGTATCTGGGCGCCATCAAGAGGCCGGGGAATTCCTGCTGCTCTGGTTCTGACCTAGGAACGGAGGAGGCCCTGATGTTAGCGCTCACTTCCACCCCCAGCAGCAACAGAAGAAAACAAAGTGTGATCCCAGGAGGCAGGACTAACTTTCTCAATCACTGACTCTATCACAAAGCGTGTACTTCAGTGAAACACACAGGTCACAAAAGGCCACACACAGCTTGATTCTATTTATATGAAATGTCCAGAAAAAGCAAATGTATAGAGACAGAAAGTAGATTAGTAAATTAGGACTGGGGCGGGGGGCGGGGGGAATATTGGGGAGTGACTGTTGATGGCACAGGATTTCTTTTTGGGGTGGTGAAAATGTTCTAAAATTGATTTAGAGGTGCTCGCATAACTATGAATATACTAAAAACCACTGACTTGTAAACTTTAAATGGCTGAATTGTACAGGATGTACAATTCAATAAAGCTGTTAAATTTAGGAAAAAGGAAAATCTAGGATAAAGCTAAAAGTCTGTTCCTGCCCCGTTTTTCCCAATTTTTCTTATTGCCCACTTGGCAAAGTTTGTCCAATCTACAGAAACACGCAGTGAAAGGGGACATTGATGGCACTTTCTAGTGAAGCACGCCCCCACCCACCCAAGCCAGCCCCAGCCCCAGCCCCACCCCAGAGAGCAGGGACATGAAAGGTCCCCTTCCCGGCCCCTGCCAATACCTCCTCCACCCCCTTCCCAGCCTCCTCCCACTGGGGCGCTTCTCAAGGCTGGTGAGAACTCTTTGGCTCCACTCATCAGTCCACTTATCTACTCTAACTGGGCGGGTTATGTTTGGATGTATCTGCTTCTGGAGCTGACAATTTAATTCCTGAGTTTAAAAACTTTATTGTCTAAATACCAGTTTAGCCTCTGAGGCAACCAAGCTGCCATGTCCTGCTTGATAATTATCAGCTGCTGGGTAGCACTTTTCCCAGCCAAGCTGATGAGCCCAGGGCCTGGCGTGTGGGTAAGTACGCTGGGAAAGGGGCTCCGGCTCCCTGGGGCAGCCTCATCAGAATCCAAAGGACAGACAAGAAACTAATCAACTTATGGGGGTATTTACTGCACTTTGGCTAAGAGTCAGGCACCATGCTAGCACTGGGGATACTGAGACATGGCCTTTGTCCCCAAGGAGCTCAGGGTCTAGCAGGGGCAGTCATGGAAACAGAAGTGATGTGTGTGGTCATATCTGACCGGGAAGAGAAACCAGATTAGATGCCCTCAAATACCAAAGGTTAACCTTGCAGACAAGCAGGGACTCTTCTCCAGGAGCACCACGCACAGAGGCAGAGGGTACACATAGCTCAAACCAGCTAGAGCGGCCACTGGGCAGGGTCCACCAAGATCTGGCTCTTTCCTCAATCTCTCAGCAAGGCCCGACAAGGGGAAAGGTCTGGGGTGTGGCATCCCATCTCTGCATCTCTCTAGAGCCCCTGGCAGATGGAGCACTTCTGAAGATGCGCCATGGCTTCCGGATGACTGTGCTCAATATCTGCTGAGTGGCTACGCAGAAGACCAGAACTGACATGGTCTGCAAGGCTCTGGAAAACACAAACTGGCCTCAAGGATACGACAAGCACAGGGAACCAAATTCCGGACTCAATAAACATAGAACTTTAACAACAGCATATATTTTAATGATAAGGTTATCCTGAAAAGGAGTGAGCTCCCCATCACCGGAGGAATTTAAGCATAGGCTAGACAAATTGGTGGTGGCCAAACCTAGATAATTATCACTTGGGGGGTGTCTTAGTTATCTAGTGCTGCTATAACGAAATACCACAAGGGGATGGCTTCAACAAACAAAAATTTATTATCTCACAGTTTAGGCAGCTAGAAGTCCAAACTCAGAGTGCCGGCTCTGGTGAAACGTCCTTGTGTCTCCTGAGCTTCTGCTCCTGGGTGACCTTCATGTGGCTTGGCATCTCTCTTCCCCCATCTCTGCTTGCTTGCTTGTCCTAATCTGCTCTTATTATATTTTATAAGAAATTGACTCAAAACACACTCTATACTCATCCTGCCTCATTAACATAACTAAGACAACCCATTCCCAAATGGGATTATAACCATAGACACAGAGGTTAGGATTTACAATACATATTTTGGGGGGATACAATTTACTCCATAACAGGGAGTATATTAAAAATATACATTCCTGAACAGCTCTATAAAGTCTTAGATTCAATAAGATACAAAGAGTGGGGCTAGAAATCTATATTTTCAAATGCTACCCACAGGAGACTCGGACAGTCAACCTGATTCGGGAACCACTGGGCTAGATGACCATCTACCCGGGATGTAGTCCTAAACAAGGCAAACCAAATACTTTTTAAGGTCTTTTTCTAAATCATTACCTTCTAGTTACCCTCTCACAGTCCATAAACAGTTGGTGTAAGGTTTGTGCTCGACTGCTAAACTGAAGGTTGGTGGCTCAAACCCACCCAAAGGTGTTGCAGAAAAAAGGCCTGGTGATTCACTTCTATAAAGATTACAGCCAAGAAAACGCTATGGAGCAGTTCTATCTGTAACACATGGGGTCATCATGAGTCGGCATCGACCCTACAGCAACTACGACATTTACCCTCTCACCTCTCCTCATGTCCTGCCTCAAATCCCCTTTCAACTCAGATAAATCTTTACCAGGTTGTAGAATGATTACCTCAGAGTCCAGCATAGTCCAAGAGAACTTTCTGTGATAAGGGAAATGTTCTCTAACTGTGCTGTCCAATATAGTAACCACTAAGCCACATCTGACTGTTGGGCACTTGAAATGTGACTAGTGCCACTGAGGAATTGAATTTTTTATTTTATTTTATTTTATTTTAATTTAAATGTAAATGGCCATATGTGGCACGTGGCTACCATATTGGCCAGTGCAGCTTCCTGCAAATGAGGGTTTATGTGTTCACTGTGGTTCGAGGCAAACAAACGAATTCAGATTCCAGTCCTTCCCCCACCCCCCTTGCTGAACTCACATCCAGCCTGAAGAGAGCCACCTGATGAACAATCAAAATAAACAAACCCATTGCCGTCAAGTCAATTCCAACTCATAGCAAACCCATAAGACAGAGTAGGAATGAACCATAGGGTTTCCAAGGATTGGCTGGCGGATTCGAACTGCTGACCTTTTGATTAGCAGCCGAGCTCCTAACGACCGCGCCACCAGGGCTCCTACCTGATGACAGGGAGATCAAATTCAGAGAAAACAGGAGGAAAGGAGCAGCTCAGTGTCAGCTGTAACAGAGGCAACAAGGTACAGAGAACAAAGAGGCTGAACAAAACCTCTCACCCGCAAGGACTTTACCCTTCTCTGCCTAAGAAAGCAATTAACACCAGCAGCCATCACCCCACCCCAGGCAGTCAGGCGAGTTGGCTGCTGCGTTTCGCAGCTTCCCAGAGCAAGGAGACCTGTCCTCGGGGATAACCTAGAACATTCCTTAGTTAACTAAACCCGGAGTCTCAAAGCTGGTTTGTACTGGAATTTTTTGGCTGCATATGGGTATAGAAATGTGAGAAAGAAAAAATGAATCCCTTCTCCCAAAAAAGTCTCACTACTCTTCCAGACTTCGAAAGTTTTCATGAGGAAAATATCTACACACTTCCAAACACAACCGGACCTTTGCCCAGCTACAGCATGAAGGGCAAACTCAAGCCTGACCAAGGACTCCAGATTAACACGTGTGGTCTTCCAGCCTTGATTTCTGCCTCCAAGCAATCTCAGGCCCCTTTTCCCAGCGTCTGCCTAAACGCAGGCTCTGAATCTACTCAAAAGGGTGGTTATCTGAGTTGAGAAACAAGTAGTGCCTCAACCTCCTGGGATACCAAATGAACACAGACACAAGCTGCAGCAAGATGGGCCCGGTAGGTGTCCAGAACCACCTGTCGTATTTAAACAGCTCTCCAGTGACCAGGCAGCCTTCCAGTGTGCTTGCACAGCAGACATCTCTCCCATGGAGAGCAATAGATAAGATGCTTTTTCTCAAGGTTCCCTCAGTCCAAGCCACTGACTCTGCCCCTTTGCAGACACAGCTGGCCTGCTGCAGAGACAACAATCCCCCCAAGGACAGAAGTCTTGCTGTGGTCTCTGCGAAGGAGGTGTGGATGCAGGCAAAAGGAAGAGAGAAGACATGAAACACACTGTGGGGGAGGGGAGCAATGCGGATTCATCAAAGACCAGATACTTTTTCTAGTTTACTGGAAGATGTTTTTTGAAGGTTTGTTTTGTTTTTTGGGTTTTTTGTAGTTTGTTTGTTTGTTTTATTTCCCCCCGTTCTTGCTCTATAAAAAGAAAGGAAAAAAAAAAACATGTTGCAACTTCCTTTGTCACAGCACAGGCTTAGGAAAAAACAGGCCCAACCCGTTGCTTCATTTTCCCATCTGCACCGACGGTCAGCTCCAGCCCCAGCCCTCACGGCCACCCGTCCCCCAGCTCCTGACACGCAGGGAGCAGAGATGGCCAGAGCTGGGGACAGAGCGCTGCCTTTCCAGCCCTCCACCAGTGGCTAAACACACGAACAGTGTGACTCTTCAGAGCAAGAGAGAAGCCCTGCGAGGGCCCAACGTTGTTGTCAGCCACTGACGAACTGGCCCCCGAGTCGTGGTGACCCCACGCACGATGGAGCGACATGCTGCCCGGTCCTGTGCCATCTCCATGACTAGCTGCAGATCAGACCATTGTGACCCACAGGGTTTTCATCGGCTGATATTTGGAAGTAGATCACCAGACCTTTCCTCCTAGTCTGTCTTAGCTGGAAGCTCCCCTGAAACCTGCTCAGCATCACAGTAGCATGCAAACCTCCACTGATAAGATGGTGGTAGCTCTGCTTGAGGTGCACTGGCCAGGAATCAAACCTGGTTCTCCCATATGAAAGACAAGAATTCTACCAGTGAACCACCACTCTGCCCAAACCAGAGTCAAAATAACTTTTGTCAAAGCTTCAGTCTAGCCATTTCCTTTCCGATACCCTCCCCTGTCTCTAGGCAATGGTCAGTTAACACTCAATCCTAAGCATTCCGGTTACCAGAAAGCTCATCCCCCTGGGGAGACATCATCTCATCTCACCTGGCCCCTCAGCCAAACAGAATATGCGAACACCCAGTGAAGTCCCCCGACTACTCTTCAAAAACCCTCCCATCAGCCATATTTCTGTCTACACCCTCCCCTGGAGTGTGACACAGGTGTGCCTCCATGAAGTACCTTCTGCTCATGCCAGGCAAAAGTGTCCCCCCACCTCCTGCATTGAAGAGTCCACCACATATCTCTGTATCATTTATTTGCCACCCTGTCGTACTGACTCTGCCAATTACCCACCACCACCTCCCTGGACCTCTTTCTTAGCGTAAGCTCAGGAATCAGACCATCTGACCTACCTCTGTCAAAGTAGTACTGCGAGGGTGAAATGGGAATATGTGTGAAAGCGTACAATCCAGATTTCTGGTGGCAGACTCTTCTCATTTATTTTTCACACGCATAGGTATTCATTCACTCCTCCTCTAAACTCTAAGCTTCCAAAGACAAGGCCCACATCTTATCTTTACCATTGCAGTAATTTGCACAAAATAAGCATCCCATAAATATTTGATGATAAAATATCAACTCCTGGGTCTACTCGGTTCTGAATTACAAAGGAGTCACAAAAGAGAGGCGGTGCCAGGGGCTATCAGAAGTCCAGGTTTTAGAGTGACACGCTCCCATCATTAACAGCCTTTGTGCTTGATACTCCTTCTGCCTAGTGCTCTCCCCAGACATCCCCAACCCGTTGCCGTTGACTCGATTCTGACTCATAGTGACCTATAAGACATGCCCAAGGCTCACTCAGTCATCACCTTCTAGGTGTAGCCTGCCCTGACTTTCGTTTAAAACTGCGACATCACACACTCCCAGCATTTCAGGACCTCCCTCCTCCTTCATTTTCTCCTTTGTACCTAGCACCATCTGGCAAGCTGTACCATTTAACTGTCTGTGTTTTGCCTGTCTCCCCCTCATAAAATGCAAGCTCCAAGCAGGCAGGGGTTTTTGTGTCTGTTTCTGTACACTGATGTATCCCCAAAACCAAAACTATTTGCCGTTGAGTCAATTCCGACTCATTGTGACCCCCATGTGTTTCAGAGTAGAACTGCTCCATAAGATTTTCGTGGCTGTGACCTTTCAGAAACAGATCACCAGGCTTTTCTTCTAAGGAGTCTCTGGGTGGGTTTGAACCATCAACCTTTCTGGTAGTAGCTGAGCACTTAACCGTTTGCACCACCCAGGGACTCCTGATGTATCCCCAGAGCCTACGATAATGCTTAGCACTTAGTAGGCACTCAATAAATACAGTATTTGCTAGGGGGGTATGAATGATTCTGAACACGTGTTAACGTGTTTCCTCTTCTAGAAAATGGGGCAATTTTTACTTTGCAATATTACTTTAAGAATTAACAACAGTGTAAGCAAAAATGCCTAACACAACGCCTGATACATAGTATCTGCTCCGTAAAAAATAGCTATTCACCTGGGAAACCTTCAAAAGATAACTAAGCTTTCAAAAGTGATCTGAACAAGGCAAAAAACAGAAGATTGCTTTATGCATCAAAGTCAATCTGCTGTTCTATCTATCCTTAGGGAAGCTGCAAAAGTCATTCTTGGCACTGCTAATTAATTTCCTTGAGCAGTAAGTTGCTTCGGATCTCAGAGGGATAGAAGGCACCCTAAGGCAAATCCTGCTTAGAAAGGCAGGGGTCTAGTCTAAGCTGCTAGAAAGAATCAATCCCCATTGTTCTGAATTCCTCTCATCTCATGTAGCAGAGGTATTAAAAGGTCTAAACCCAAGGGGATGACCACGACTCTTCTCCCATTCTAGGCTAATCCTGCCATCTGGGCCTCCTGATGGCCAGTCAGCAGGCAAGACAGGAGGCGAGCCTGAAGGAGAATAAATGTTTACAAGCATTGCTTGAATGGCTGAATGAATAAAACACTACAACCAGGAGAAGGGAAGTTAACACTGGCCTGCAGCAACTGAGGACAGAGAGAATGGCTCCCAGCCCCAGGGGCTCTCTGGGCCCTAGGCTGACCACTTCTTTTCCAGCATCAGGATGTCTTCCCAATAGGGAGGACACAGCAAGAGTCATGGAGAAAGGCCTTCAGTGCCGCCATCCTTCCGATCTAATCTGATCCCCTTGTGTTACAGAGTGAGGCCCAGACAAGACTCGCTCAGGGCCACACAGGTAGGGTTAGGACCCGTCTCTCAAATTCCAGTCTGGCTCTCCTTCCCCTGCAATGTGCTGTGGCATGGAGTTAGCGTCTCCACCGTGCTGGGCTCTCTTGCAATACAGAGGAGCGAGGCCAGCAGATAACCTTGGACCACATCTGCAAGTCTCTGCTGTGTCTGGAGCTGAGGACAACTTGCCAACAGCAGCAGGGAAGGTGGCGCTTGTTTTCCAGATGTGTTCCCATCCTCAGTTAAAGTTCTCCAAGGAGGGGAAGGTTCATCTCCATAACTGAATAGGAAAACCAGGGGCCCTGGAACAGGGAGGAGAAGGAGGAGACGCATCAATGGGAAACTGCGGTCAGGGCCCCTTACAAGAAGGAGAAGTCCGTTAGCAGAAACAGAAGGTGCCAGCTTGAGTCAGCAGATACCAGTGGGTGGAGGGGAGAAATGCCCAGAAAACTGTCCTGAGAGCCACACCCACCCAGGGTGGGAACTCCTCACAGGAAGGCAGGATGGCTTGTCAGCAGACAGGAGGAGGGACAGAAGAGACACTCAGGGGCGCCTTCACTCAGAGAGCCTGGCCTGGCACTGCCCCACTCCCAGAGCTGCCAGCCACTCCCAAACCCTGAGGATCACCACGGGTACCTTGTATTTACATAAGGTAGCACCCACTATCATTCAGTTATTGCACCTTTATTGGGCATCTGCGTATAATGCACTGTGCCAAAATACAATATAAAATCTTTTGTAAATGACGGCATGTAGTCACTACATGGGAAGAGCAGGGGACAAAGCTAATGAAGATCTGGGCCTTCAGAGAACTTACAATCCAATACAACACCCAGAGAGGAGCATCTTGCACACGGAGAATACATTTAAAATGTGAGACAAAAGTTAAGAGTGTCTTGGCAAGTATGACAGGGAGAGATAGGGAGAATCACCTCTGGTGTGGAAGGCTTCGGGAAAGTAGCGTTGTTTGTGCTGGAACAGAATAAGGAGACGAGGGGACAAAGAGAAAAGAGACACCCCAGGCAATGGTGTAGAGGTGGGAGAGCAGAGTCCTGCTCAGGAAACAGCATATATGAACTATTTAAGCTGAAACAGGAGCCCTAGTGGCGCAGTGGCTAAGTGATACGGCTGCTAACCAAAAGGTTGGCAGTTTGAATCCACCAGCCTCTCCTTGGAAACCCAATGGGGCAGTTCTACTCTGTCCTATAGGGTTGCTATGGGTTGGAATCGATTTGGGTTTGGTTTGGTTTGGTTTGGTTTTTAACCTAAAACATAGCATGCATTCAGGAAGAACCAGACTGGGGCCAGATATGGGAAGGATTTAGCTATCTTATATATTCACGGGGCAAAGAACCCACTGAAAGGTTGAAAGTGGGAAGCAACATGATGAGAGCTGGGCTTTAGGCAGACTAATCACCCACTGCACTCCATAGAATTGAGGGGCAAGACCTTCACTCCAAGGCTGAGGGTTCTCAGAGTGGGCCACATGTTTTGACCGCCCCCCACCAACATCACTACTCTCTATTCTTTCTTCTCTAATTATACCTCAAACCCAATTTTACTTTATTTTATTTAAAAGAACCTGAGCCAAGGTAAGCAAAAAAAAAGATAATGAAATCAGGACAGTCTGAGACACAGGAGAAGGGGACCTCTCTCACTCACCTCCCTTCCTGAACTCTAAGGGCACAAATGCTGAGACCACCCCTGGGGAGGGCAGGGCGAAAGACCTCGGGCACTAAGAACCTGCACAGGCTCTACTGGAAAGGATGTGATGCTTGGGAGCCTGGCAGTGAGTGGGAATATCAAAACTCAGCATTCCCGTAAACGTGAGAGTTTACAAAACAGGTTTGTAAACATGCTTGCTTTATCCCTGTGGCCTTCCACCTTTAAGAGATCTGGGTGCCTGCAAGGAGAGAAGGAAGGAGAAAAGCACAAGATGACCCCTTGCTGGCCTCTCCCGCCCAGCAGAGCAGCCAGACTGCTCCCAGCTCCCCGGCACGTGGTCTCTTGCCAGTCTACCTGCATTCCTAGGATGCTCTAAGTTCCACACACGTGGCCTTGAATGCCCAGGAGGCCCCAGACCCTCGTGCTCTGTAGAAGGCAGCAAAAAGAGCAATCTGTAGATTCTCACCTAAAGGCTCCATTTCCCTAGAGCCTGTGAAACCTGCCTTCTAGAACCCTACTAGCCTTCTTCTAAGGATGACAGAAGTCAGGAAGGAGGCCTGGGTAGGGAGAAAAGCGAGAGGGTATGGCTATTCCGAGGGCAGGGGCTCCCCCTGTCAGAGTTAAAAATAAACTCTTAGCAATTGCACCCAACTCCTCCCCTCCAGAGGCCCATGGGCTTTGGCAGATGAATCCCTCCCAGGAGAGGAAATGAGGCCCCAAGGGCCAGGCAGTCATGGATACAGTGCCTGGGTATAACTCTAGCTGAAGACAGAGGGGCTCCCCAATCCTCTCTCTCTGCCTAATACTTTCCCCCACACGCCCCTCCCCTCCAAATAAACCTTAATCCCAAAAAGCAGACACAGAGCCCCCTGGTGCCAAGATTAGTACCAACACCTGCTCCAGGGATTAGAAAAAGCAGAAAGAAGAAAATGCCAAAGTCAAACTACAGAAAATACTCTCCCCAGGATATGTTGGTGAAGCAGGTATTCTGGCTACCTGAGCCCTTTCCTCACCTTGCTCTATGAGTCCCCAGGGTCCCTGAGAAGTACAGGAAGAGGTCACACCTCAACAGACACAGATCACAATACTGCTGCCCCCCAGAGCCGGGAGTGGAAGAGACCCATGCTCTCTGTGACATTCTGCAGGTGACAAGCTGGGGGGAAGGGTGAGAGGGGCCACGGCTCGACACAGGAAGGAGCCCCGATAGCCAGGGCCCAGTTATTCTTAGAAGCCAACAAGATGAGATCACACTTTTGAATGTGGTAACCCGAAGCCCCACGCAGCAGTGGAGGTGGAAAGTACAGCAACAACGCATTAGTCTTAAGCAGGTAATATGCTCCGTCCAGTCAGGGTCAGGGCTGGGGGCAGACGCTGCTCCCACACAGGGCTCTCCTACTCAACCCCATACACCTTCTGGCAGTGGCCTGCTTGGGGATGGAGCCTGGAAGAAGTCAGAGCTGGAGGCAAGCACAGCAGAAAGTCTAATCAACTCCGATGAACTTGTTCATCCACCTCCTCCTCCTTCTCCTCCTCCTCCTCCTCCTCGTCTAACCCTTCCCCTAACTGGGAATGACATGAGCGAGACAACTCCACAGAGCCTTTGTACACATAAATCTAGATACCTGGAGAAGCCCAAGCACAGCTGGTCTCCCAGCACTCAGATGAGCAAGTTAACCCCAAAGCACCAACTCAGCTCAGGCTGGAAGAGAAGGGGGCAGATGGGGAGAGCACGAGGGAAAGTGAGATAATGGCTGAGCAGTGTGGCAGGAAGACCTGTGGCAGACACAGGGCCTGGGTTGTGAGGGAGACTGCAGCAGTGGCAAGGTTATTTTTAGCTGTTGGGACAGAGGGGCTGAGTAACAGTCCTGGGCCCTGGGCAGGAGGCCAGGCTGCAGATGTCCACCATGAGCTGGGAGCCTCGCAACAATATGGACAATCAAAGTGATCAACTCAAACATCTGGCTGCTGAGGGGCAGGGCAAGTAAGAGCCCTGCAGGAGAATGGAGGAGTAGTCAGCCTGGGGACAGGGCAGGAGGTCTCTGTCTAGGCCCCTCTCCACCTGAGACTGGAGAAATTCCGCCTTTGCTTCAGGTTGAAAGGAAGATAAGCCAGACAGAGAGAAAGCATCAACAGCACAGCTCCTTTGTGCCCTCATCCTTTCTGAGACGGAAAAGGCTTCTTCCAACAGGTGTCCATACAGCTTCCTCTTTGGGTCACCACCCTTCATCTCCCAGACAAGTTCTGGATGGACACTGGTCACAGAGATGCCTGGAAACGTCCCTCAAGAGTAAGATGCCCTTTTATATGACCCTTCTGGACAGCTCAGGTTCCTAGCAGAATAAACACGCAGCTTGGCCAGGATGCTGGTCTTGGAAGGAACATCAGATACAAATAGAGGTTGACCTTGTGGCTACATCCCAGCCTCGGCTGGCACAAGAGATGTTTACTGGATCAGAGAATAAAGACCCCAAGAACGCTACACTGCCAGAGGCTAAGCCTAGCCTTATGCCTCTTTCCACTCTTCCTCTTTTCCTCCTCCAACCAAATCTGACGGCCTGGCATACAGCACCCCACAGTTCAAGCACATGGGACCTGAGGCCACTAGCTTTAGCCCTGAGTAGGCAGGAGGAAGAAGAGAGAGCAGGCATCATCACACATCACACATCCCCTTCTCCCATTGCTTTCTCGGATTTCTGGGCGACTGAGTGCTACCTGGATGCAAATCCAAATTTCCCTATCAGTGCTGGGAATCAGTCCCCAGCTCTCACTTCAGACATTCCCTAGCTCATAACCACATCTTTGAGTGAATTAGGAGAAGGCACCCCTTTAGATGCACCCAGCCACACACCAAAGCAAACCTGGCAAGTGGACAGTCGGCTCGACTTCAGCCCTCTTGCACCACCTCAGCCTCAGCCAGGTGTCTCTGTGCAGGGCACAGCCTCACAACCACTCACAGTGGCCTTACCTGCCCCACAACTTCAATGAGAAAGGAATTATCCATCTCTACCTTTCACCACCAGTCCCTGGGTAGTACAAATGGTTAACGTACTCGTCTGCTAACTGAAAGGTTGGAGGTTCAAGTCCACCCAGAGGTGCCTCAGAAGAAAGGCCTGGCAATCTATGTTCGACAAATTAGTCATTGAAAATTCTATGGAGCACAGTTTTACTCTGACACACCTGGGGCCACCAGGAGTCAGAATGGACTGGATGGCAACTATTAGTAGTAGTATCTTTCACCACTACTACACTAAGATTCTTCTTTATTTCAAAGAAAGAGAAGGTATAGACCCCCGAGTTACTCAGCCCACCCTCTCTGCCAGGTTCCTACTAGAACACTTTCTAAGTCTTCACACAAGAGGAGGAGCTGGTCATTGACAATTAGCAATTAACTGGACCCTGGCTGCCCTGGAGCCCAGGACTAAGGCTATCTAAAGGGCAGCCAGGCTGGGCCCAGACACTGCTAATGGTCAGACGTGGAGCAGCTCAGCAACCACCCTGCCTGCCCTCGGCGCTCCTGCCTCCAGCCCAGCCTTCAGTCCACACTGCTAGTGTTCAGAAGCTGTTGGTGGCCTGACCCTCTACTTTGTACACTGAGGCCTGGAAAGTTTAAGTAACCTCTCACGTCATACAACCAGTTAGCCATGCACAAATAGTAGAAGGATTTTTTTTTTTTTTTTGCCTTCTAACCTAGAACATAAGGAGCCCTGCTGGCACAGTGGTTAAACACTTGGCTGCTAACCGAAAGGTCAGCAGTTTGAACCCACCAGCCGCTTCATGGGAGAAAGATGTGGCAGTCTGCTTCCCTAAAGATTTACAGCCTTGGAAACCCTATGGGGCAGTTCTACTCTGTCCTACAGGGTCGCTAAGAGTCAGAATCAACTCGACAGCAACTGGTTTGGTTTGGTCTGGTTAGGTTAATCTAGTACACAACTCATAGCAATAGGCCCTTCTCTCAATATTTATATCATATATATCTTAAAATACAAAAGATCAGTATTTCCCTATAGACTAGAAAAGAAAGGGTGCACCAGTCTGATTTGGGTTACATACCTGGTGTGCATTAAGCTGTCCCAGTGCCATGGCCCCTTCTTACCAATGCCCCGTATTTACAAGGTATGTAAAAAGATCCTAGTTGACGGGTTAATGGGGCCCAGCCCTGCACTGCCTGCCACTCTACATCCCCAGGACTACCACCTCTGGCAACCAAAAATCAAAGGAACCCAGACCAAGAGCCATCAGAACCAGTCCCAAGGCTTAGCTCCGAGGCTGACACCAAGTGAGCCCTCAGACACACCAATGAACCTCTCTGGGAGGCCCCACTCTCCTCCTCAGCGAGATAAAGGAATCGGGAAAGATGACCTATAAACGTTGGCTCTAAGGCATTATGAAGACTACGGTTCCTTTACCACTGGTCTTTAAATCATCACCAAGAGCAGCTGCAGCCCCTTCAAAGACAAAGAACAGCTCTTCCTGGCTCACCCACCTCCCTCCGAGACACAGAACCACCTGGAGAGGAAGAGTCCAGGGAGGAGGGACTAAAAAGAGATCCCACATGACCCTAGGCAGGGCCTGCAGAGGAGGAGGAGGCAGGAAAGTGCAAGTCCTGTGCCACAAACACCACACCACCAGGGAGGAGCCTGGATCAGAGCACAGTAGGACCCCTTGAGAATTAGGACACAACTCAGACGACAGTGGCCTTATCCTCCCCACCGCGGTGAGCATTTCTCCTGCAGACCCCACACGCTCCTGGGTGACAGGGGTGTCCGCCCCTCCCACAGCACGAGAAGAGCTGGTCTCCCCATCTCCAGCCCCAGGATTTGGCCAGAGATTAAGTTTGCCTCCAGCAGTCCTGATGCTGGTCTACTCCAGGCGCGCGCGCGCACACACACTATACACACACACACACACACACACACTCCCCCCAACTCCCGTCCCCTGAACCTACTTCTTAAGTAGACTCATCAACTGATGATGGCCCAACTCCTCAGATCCCAAGAGGTCGAAACATCTTCACCACAGAAACCGATACCTTCATCTTCTCAAAAAGGAGCCCCTTCATCCCCCAGATACCCACAAACATCCATGGTGCTGAGGCGCTAGGCCTCCTTTTCTCTCCCCTTCTGTCAGCCACTGATCCCAGATCTTAGCTGGAGATTATTTTCAAGCCCTATCAAAGCCCAGAATTCACAAGTGAAAAAGGACCATGAGCTGACCCGGCCTCAGCGGATGCCAAGAGCCCCGCTGCAGTAGACAATATTAGGGCCAGGGCCAGGGCAGACATAAGTGGAGCCTTCTCCCAAGAGACAGACAAGTTCTCTGAACCAGAAACCAGACCCTTCCCTCAAAAAACCACAAGTCCCAACCTCCGTGAGTCCTAACCTTTGTTCATAACATCCTGTTAGCTTATCTCATGACCCCCAAACACTTTAAAACCTACTTTTAACACATAGACGGGTTGGGCCCAACTCTGAGCCACCAGCACCACTTGCTCCTTTACTTGCTTACCTGATCTCTTCCTCCTCCCTCGGCTCCAGCTAGGTTCAACTTTACCATCACCCCCTGAAGACGTACTTGCTCGTTCCTCAGAGGCCCAGCAATGTCCCTGCTGAAACCTTCCTCAGCTCCTTCAGTCTCACAGATTCTCCTCTTTCAAAGCTCCTATATACCCAACCACACTATTTAGCCCTAGACCAGCAAAGTCCCAGAACTTTCTGGGAGGATGGAAATATTCTTCTGTGCTGTCCAATCTGGTAGCTACTAGCCACATGTGGCTACTCAATACTTGAAACATGGTTAGCAACTGAATTTTTAATTTAATATTTAATTTAATTAATTTACATTTAAACAGCTACACATGACTACTAGGTACCATACTGGACGATGCAACCCTAGACCACTACGTCTGTTACTTTCCATCTTCTCCAATAGGTTTCTTGGTCCCTCAAATTTTACAGAACTGTCCACACAACTAAGTATATAGTACTTGCTCAGCAAATCGTTAACCATCCATAACCATAGTGGATATAAGAGTCTGGTTTGGTAAAAGAAACCTTTCTAACCTTGTGATTACATCCAGGATACCAGCAAAAGACAATGTGGGACACTGCCCCTACTCCAGCCACACTAGCTGCTTTGCTCTGTGATACATACACAATATGAAGTGTGCTCGGTACGGCTGGTAGACCATAAGGACTTAGGCGCTCTGGCACTTCCTTGCACTGGCAATATTATCCCCTCTAACAGTGTCCAGACGAACCACAAGAGGTGCCCATCACCTTCTCCTTCCTGGCACCAAAGGAATTCACATCACAGTGACCTTTAAGAGACCTGGGAAGTGGATTGCAGCTGGAGAGAGGAGAGAAGGAGAAGAAACCACAGAGCCTTGTTTCCTCTATTTCACACAATGGAAAGATAAACAGAGATAAGTTATGACAACATTCTATATTTTGTAAAGCAATAACATGCTTCATCCAATCCGTGTCACACGGCAGAGAGGGGCGATAGTGCTGGCTTTAATTAAATTTGTTCAGCTAATACCTATGCGTCACCATGACACAGTGGAGGAGGAAGGGGCTGAGGAACCCCATGGGGAATACAACCAATTAACACAGAGAGGGATGAGACTAGGTGTCCCCACCAAAGAAATAGTTAGAATTCCCATGTTCTCCTACAAAATAAATAAATAAGATTTCCATCAAACACTCCCTAAAAGGGCCTGGGGGGAACTTGTCACAGCAGATCCAAAGGGCACAGAGCTGCTGAGTTGGTTTATAAATGTCCCTCCAACTTCAGGGACTGCTGCTGGTAAAGCAGTAAGCCCCTCCTGATGCGCTCCTGCCTACAATCACAGCAGGACATGCTGTGAGGAAGCAGCTCCTTGGGCTCTAGGGGCTCTGGGAGCAGCGGCCAGTTCCGTGTCCTGGCTGCCGATGTCACTGCAGCTACAAAGTGGCAAGAAGCCTAAGACTGAGAGACAAGCATCCCAGGTTCTAATTCAGACTCTGCCAAGTGAATAGCTGTGTTACCTCAAGTAAGTCACTCCCTCACTCTGGGCCTTGCCCTTCTCATCTGCAAAATGAGGGGGCTGGATGAGATGACCCTGAAGTCCCTTCTGACTCTGACTGGAAGTATGAGTATGACTCAGAACATAACCCAAGCAGCCAGAAGAGATGGTGAGCTGAGGTCACAGCACCTACCAGTAGCACTCATATGCTGTATCTCTGAGGTGGAGGTAGAGAAGCAGCAGAGCGAGTTGGGGCTATTTTTTTAAGCACTGATTTCACTTAACAGGGTTAAGAGGTCACCAGACCATAGACAGAGCACAGGACATACAGGCAGCCATCAACTCTCAGAGCTGTGAAGTAACCAAATTCAGAGGCCCCATTAGGGGCCCTGCTGCTGCTCACCAGCCCTCTGTCCTAAATCCCCAGGAATGGCCTTGACCCACAGTGCAGAGCAATCGTCTACTCCCTTTGTCTTCCAGCACCTTCCCAATGGAGCAATCTCTCCTGCCCACCACACCTTCCACCCTTGGTTTATAATCAAAAGACTCCTGGTTTTGAAAATCATTTCACTACTCAACACCTAAGGTTAAGTTAATCAAAAGTCAAGATCTAGAAATTTCTTTGGTATATGTCTCTAGAACAGGATTCTTGGAACCAGACTCCCCCCACAGCTGTAATTATGTCTTAACCAATATTTGGATATGGAAGGGCTTTTGACACTGCTGTCACTCTCCTTATGCCTCATTCCTTCTTTTTTCTTCTATTATTAAGCTTTTACACAAAGATGTGTGGGAAATCTACAGTTTAACAGTTGAGTCAACTTGTAAGATCTGGGAGCAGGCTGCCTGTCAAAACAGACTCTGACTTCAATCCTCACCCACTTCTAACTGAGAAGGATACATCACCCTCACGAAAACCCACTAGACTGTGAGTGTTATTTAAACCATTGTTATATTTTTCCTTTCAAAACTATTCAAAGGTGAAAAATCCAACTCTCATTCCCCTATTATTACAATGGAACCTGAACGACCATCTAAAAGCATACTAGAGAATGGTTTTGTGTGTCTATTACATATATACGGAGTGGAAATTGAGAGTTTTTGTTCTGAAGTCTTTATACAACATTCTCCCCATCCAAGAGAATGAATAGCCAGTGTCCCCAAACTGCTGATGGGTGACGGCAGATGGCGTCTCAAAGGGGATAGAAAACTCTCCTGGAAAGAATGTCTGTCACTTCCTCAACGGTACAGGTTAACTGTGGTCATATTGTATTCACTCAACTCTGTTTCTCAAGGTCAGAGCCACAGACAAGCCAAACATTCCCTCCCCCTTTCCCGGTTCTGAGAAAGGAAAGAAGGGTCTAAGGCACAAATACCGACATTTCCAAGATATACGACTATTCCCTCTACAACACTCAGCACGAGAAAGCAACCAAAAGCCCACAGTAGTGAAAAACAAAGAAATCTGAAAGAATTCAGGCTAGCTGAAAGCTATCCCCATAAGGGATGAGGAAAGCAACAAGAAAATCCATTTGAGAGAACTTAAAATCTGGGAATGGACCATGCTTGCCCTCTATGGCCCCAAAGTACCAGGTTTTTATTACATCTGATTATATATTCCAACAGTCCACCCATAACTCATATCTGAGTTTTGGATTTAATAGATGAAATACAGCTAGCTGTGGGGGTTGAGGGGAAAGAGAAAAATATAACACAGGAAGTATTTTTCTCTTCCTCCAATCATTAACACACCCCAGGGGAAACAGACCTGGTGTGTCACCTTTAGAGATGTGGTTTGACCTGAAACCCCTCTGAGGGGAAAACCTGCTTCTCGGTGACCCCTGAACGACTGGCTCACACTGCCTAGGGACCCACCCCATCCCATCAGACCTCCAAGTCCGTTCTATTTAACTTCTGAAGCAAGTATTCCCCCCACCACACCCCTTCAAAAAATAAACAGATGAAAGGTTGGGTTTCCTCAGCTCAAGGATAACGCTCTCTCCTACTGCCCATCAATCGTCCATCTCTAAGGCCAAAGTGGCCACCTCTGATTCGCGGAATCAGCATGGGGGCCACGCCGAGGTTTACAGACTCGCTTTAGAAAGATCAATGGAGCCATGGAAACAGCAGACACCGCGCCGTAGCCTGCTGGCCTCCCATCTGGAGCCGCACAGGCACTAGAGGTAGCAAGGGGCCTGCTCTAGGATCAAAACAATCCCTCCCCCGCGCCGGGGGGCGGTGTCCCCGCGGAATCTCCAGCCTTGCACCTCGCGGGGCCAGCCGCCCCAAGGCGGCGGGGCCGCGCTCGCGAGGCCCAGGGAAGTGAAATCACACATTCCGGCTCCCAAATAAGGAGCGAGGCTAAATAAACCTCTGAGATCCGACTTCTCCAAACCAACCGACCAACCAGCTCAATGAGTAATGGGCCTTTTGTGCCCGCAGAAAGAAAGAAAGGAGGGAAGAGAGGGTGGGGAACCACGGCCCCCGAAAATCACTTCCTTGAGACGGGGTTAAAGCAGAAGTGGTCCCAAAGCCAAGACACGATTCGGCTGGATCCCGCTCAAGCCCCAAAATGACAGAGTCCTCACGAGTCGTCTCGAGTCCCCGCCACTCACGCCCTGAGGTGACCGGAAACCCGGCTGGGCGGAGTGGTCAGATCCGACCTGACCTTCCCGGCTCGGCTCTGGGGGAGCCGCGCACTTGGCACCACTCGGGCGCCCGGCAGCCCCGCTGCGGCCACTCCTCCTGCCGGCGCCGGACGCCCCAGAAGGGTCAGCCGACTAAGTTAAAGCGACTACCTGCCCGGGCCGGTCCAGAGAGCTGGGGGTCCTTCCCGGAGCGCCCTTGCCCTCCCTCCCCTCCCCCGGGCCCTAAACGTACTTTTAGGGCGAATTTCTCCTGGGTCCGCTTGTTGAAAATCTGCAAAACTTTCCCGTTGATGCCCAGTCCCAGGACCTGGGCGGTGACCTTGTAGTCGTCGGTGATGGCGTTCTTCTTGATCTGCAGGCTCGACTTGACGTGGAACTGGGGGAACTGCTGCGGGGGCTGCAGCGGCGGCTGGGCCAGGAGGTGCGGCTGGGCCGGGGCGGGGGACGGCGGCGGCAGCGGCGGGTTGGGGAACAGCACCGGCGGGGTCTGGCCTTGGGAGTTGGACAGCATGGTGCCCGGAGACGCGGGCGCAGGAGCGGGAGGCCCCGCGGCCGCCCCCTCCTCCGGCTCCGGACGGGGTCCCCGCCACCCCCCGCCGGGCTGGGAAGTTTGCTCCGGGTTGGAGCCGGCTTCCCCGCCCCGGCTCGGCTCCAGGCTCGGCGGGTCGCGGGGCTCCGTGGGTCCCGCCGACCGCCGCTGGCGCCCACCGGCCCTCGGCCCTCCCCCCGGGGGCCTGGCGCTCGGTGGAACGCGGGACGGCGGGGGCCCGGCCGGGGGGAAGCGGCCGCGCGACAACGAACCCAGCCCGGGGCCGGCTGCCTCGTCACAGCCTCCTCTGCGTCCGGGGCTGGCCCTTAAAGGGGAGGGTCGAGGAGGCGGGGCTTGGGGAAACGAGGCGGAGCCAGGGACGCGTGGGTGTCTTAAAGGGGAGGACGCGAGAAGCTTGCAGTGAGGTGGGCGGTGGCCAGGGCCTGGGAGGCTGCGAGAGGGGAAAGAGAGATTCTAGTTCTTCCCCCGGACCACACAAAGGGAAGGGGGCGGTGGATGAAAGTAGCTGCCTAATTCAAATGGAAAATTCACTTTCCTCCAATTGTCCGGATCTTTTAGAACAGCAGCAGCGAACTGGAGGAGGGGGTATATGTTGAAGGAGAAGCGATGAGAAGTATGAGCTAAATGAAAGCTCAGGAGTTTGTTGGAATTACTGGGGCTATTCGTCCTAGAAACAGGTGTGATACAAATATTAGATATTTTCTTAATTGAACAGTTTCCTCATTTTCCTATGAATTTTGCATTGCTTTTCTCATACATGTATTATTTTTCAATAAAGACGGATGTGAACTATTTAATAATTAAACCTTGGAACAGTTTTTCATATAAATAAATGTAAAAGGATGCGGGATGGGAAAAGGATGGGTTGAGATCCAGATCGCCTGAAATCGGGAGAGCCTTTACTATTGCCTGGCTGCGTGATCAGAGGAAGACTTTGCACCTTTCTTTCTGTGCGCAGAGTAGTGACCTTTCTCACGGGGTTGTGGAGAGTATCAGATAAGATCATGCAGAAACGGGAGGGCCTAGGGAATGGGTCCTGATTTCCAATGTGGAAAATGTTGTTCCTGAATCTACGGCCATAAGGAGAAGCAGGCGTTTCTGAAGCAGCCTAGTTCCTCTGGCCCCGGTTAGCCCCATGTCTCTGAAGAAGATGTTGAGGAGCTCGGTGGACCCATAGCGTACCCCGGCTCAAGGCAGGGGGTGGGAGGCCCTGAATACACGCCGCCAGAAGGCCTCTGCATACATTCTGGTGGAGTGTGGGGATGATTATCAAACGCACCCCTGCTGACCTCCTCCCCTCTCTCTCGCAGAGCAGTCGAGAAGTAAGGCACAACCTCAGCTTAAGTACTCATAGGCCAGATTAGAGAATGTGGCTTGACTATGGCAACTCATGGCCCCCATTATCTCCCTCCAAAACTCCAGAGCCCCAGTGTCAAGGGAGACTCAGCTTAGGGAGAAGAGGAGAACTTCCTGGGGACCACGCTCTTGAGGAGCGAATCCAGGAGACGAAGGCATAAGCGCTAGTGTCTCCTCCCTCCCTCACCTTTCCCAGAAGACACTTCGCCCGCTGGGAGGCCGGAGTGAGGGGGTGGAGTGAAGGGCGGGAGGCGCTGTCTGGCACTGTCCCTCCTGAGGAAGGAGGGCTTGCTCTACAAACCGCGGGGAACATTCCTTCTTTTTAAGCAGCATATATTTAGTCCTGATTGTGTACGTGGTGCCATGCGGGGGTGGATGGTGTTAACAATTTTGAGGGGAAGGAGACACAGATATGTACAAGACATCTTTAGAGGGGCACAGACCCAGCCCTGGGAGCTGGAGGAGAGATTCACTCTGTCTGGGATAACTGGGAGCTCCTCCAGTGCTGTATGGACGGATAGGGTTATACAGCTCCCCTGCGCTCCCCGACTCTTCAAAGTCAAAGAGACTACGTAAAGCCACAGGGGTTGGAAAACACCTACCTCCACCTCCCCGGTTCTAATGTGTTGCTATCACCTGAGGCAGGCTTGGGAGATCCCCCAAAGACTTAGGGTCACACGGATGGGGAGGACAAAGGCTCCATCTGTTCAGTCTCTTTCTCAGGTAGAGGGGTCGCTGGTCTGGGGCTGCTCAGGGCTCCATGTTGGCCTCTTTCTCTCTGCGGAGGAGTTGTGGGGCGGGGGGGTGATTCCTCTTGCTTGGCAGCGCACTTGACTCCCTCTCTCACAGTTCTGACAAGGCTAGAGAGAGAATAGCTCCTTATGCTCTTTCAGAGGCAGCAAGGCATAGTGGAAAGAGAACAGAATTCAGAGACAGATGACCTGAATTCAAGCCTGTCCTCCAGCTGAGTTATCTTGAATAAGCCATTTAATGTCTCTTCATGTCTGCAAAATGAAGAAAATAATAAAATCTGCTTTCAGGGCTGGGTGAGAATCCAGTGAGATAGTGCACATGAGAGCACTTCATAAACTATAAATTATCACGAAGTGTTAAATATTATCATTATTTGGGCATTACTGGCCTGCTCCCGTGCGCTGAGTCCACTGCCTAAGATGTGTCCCTGATATCAAAGCCACCTTCCTGTCTCGCTGGGGCTCTGGGGAGATGCTGAAGTCAGATGACCTAGGAATAAGAAGACAACTGAATCCCCAGCCTGGATTCCTCATGGAGTTGGAAGTAAGGCAGATTAGGCCTAGAGGGGCACTCGAGGACTCTGAGGGCACATACACAGTGCACAGAGACTACATAAACTGCACACACAGCCCCAGAAAACACACACATGTATGACCACAAACATATAAGCATAATGTGCCTAGAAGAAAACCAAAACCAAACCCGTTGCCCTCAAGCAGATATCGACTCATGGGGATCCTATGTGTTACAGAATAGAACTGCTCCACCGAGTTTTCTCGGCTGTAATCATTACCAGAGCAGATCGCAGGGCTTTCTTCAGCAGTGCTGCTGGGTGGATTCAAAACACCAACCTTTATGTTAGTAGTCAATTCCAAATGGTTTGCACCACCCAGGGACGTTTACCCAAATAAATGCCTAAATGGATGAATAACTGGAGAGTGAGCTGGGCTAAAGGAAGAAGCATTAGGCAAGGGGACCAGAGTCTTAAGTTCCATTGTGGTACTAACTAGCTATGTGACCTCAAGAACATCCCTTACCCTCTCAGTTCCCTCTTCTCATCATAGAATAGTGATAGTAACATCTGCCCTGCCCACCTTGGAGGGTTATCGTAAGGATAAAATAAAATAGTTTCCCACAGGGCACAAAGAAGTTCAAAGTCCTATTTATATAACAGCAAGCTTTCAGCCATCTGTAATGAGCTACTTAATAAACAGTTTTTATGGATGTATAAAAGTACTTCAAGGGTTAAAAGTCTGTGCAGATAGGAAGTACTATTTTTATCTACTATTGACACGCAAACAGATGCTGTGCAATATAGTGCACACACAGACAACATAAGCGGCTCAGGTACATAAAACTAATTATAATCCTTGATTCAGGACTAATTATAATCCTTGATTCATGATATAACCTCGTCACTGGATCATTGGTCTACACACCTCCACTTCTATATAGTTATTTGTTATTTTTGATAAGGTAATAGGCACCTGTGAACCCACTACTCAAAATAAAAACTAGAGCTTTGACAATGATTTACATCTAAACACATGGTACCTCCATCCCCCGCAACAACCTATTTCTGTTTCCCTGGCCCAAGATAAACAGCATCTTCAATCCTATGTTCATCATGCCCTTGCTTTCTTTTTTATATACTCTTATTTCATGTGGACACATTTAAAGGTTTTGGTGTCCAACCATCATAAAAGGTGAAGCTAAAAATTTCCTAAAAGGGAGGTAGCTAAGGATGACTTTATCTGCAAGATGAGGTTAAAATAAGAAAACACCTCGTGATAGTTTCAAAGCATTCCTCTCCTGATAATGATGATAATGATGAAGAGGATAACTGTTAACATTTATTGAGCACTTACTCTGTGCCCAATAATTGTCTTCAGCCTTCCACTCGCATTGTCCCATTTAAATCTAATTACAATCTGTGACAAAGATTAATAGTTATCTGGACCGGTATCCATTTTCCCCTTTGTCTTAGTTACCTGGTGCTGCTATAACAGAAATACCACAAGTGGATGGCTTCAACAGGCAGAAATTTATTGTATCACCGTCTAGTAGGCTAGAAGTCCAAATTCAGGGCATCAGCTCCAGGGGAAGCATTTCTCTCTCTGTTCGCTCTGGAGGAAGGTCTTTGTCATCAATCTTTCCCTGGACTAGGAGCTTGTCCACACAGGAACCCTGGGCCCAAAGGACCCGCTCTGCTCCCAATGCTGCTTTCTTGGTGGTGTGAGGTCCCCGTGTCTCTCTGCTCCCTTCTCTCTTTTGTATCTCAAAAGAGATTGGCTTAAAACACAGCCTGATCTTGTAGATTGAGTCCTACCTCATTAGCATAACTACCGCTAATCCCATCTCATCACATCATAGAGATAGGATTTACAACACATAGGAAAATCACATCAGATGACAAAATGGTGGACAATTCACACAATACTGGGAATTATGGCCTAGCCAAATTGACAGATATTTTGGGGGGGACACATTTCAATCCATGACACCCTTCCTTGACAGTTAAGAACCCCAATATTTAGCTAAGCACATGGCTACCTGGAGTATACATTACATTTCCCAGCCTCCATTATAGCTGGTTGTGTTCGTGAGATTAAGTTCTAGCCCATGACTTGTAAATGGAAGTGGTTGAAGGGAAGAATAGGACCTCCTCCTTCTCCTCCTTTTTGCTCCTTCCTGCCAGCTGGAATGAGAACTTCATAACTGGAATTTCGGCAGCCATTCAAGATAATTAAATGGAGGTCACAGGTTGACAGAAGAAGCCTGTGTCCCCAGTAAATGTGGAACCACCTACCCAGACTTTTATATGAAAGAGAAATAAATTAAAGTGACTGATGAAATGTGGAAGTGAGTGATGTCCCAAGACTTCTATTACAGCCAAACCTCTTCCTATTATACAAACCTATGAGGTATGCACTGTTACCTTCATTTATCTATTTTATAGACGAGAAAACAGTCCTAGAGAAATTAAAAAGTCTTCCCAAGGTCACACAGCAAGCAAAGGACAGAACCCAGGTCTTTCTGACCCAAAGTCCACGCTCCTGCCTCTCACTGTAAACCTGAGCATACATATACCCACGTGTCCTCCTTAATGTCAGAAATACGGCATCTACCATTTCTGGGCAGGAATGGCCTAAGGAAGTGTGGGCTATAATTTCCATTTTAGATAAACTTTAAATCTCCCACATCTCCAACTTCCTTGAAGCTTGGGCTAATCTATCATAGAGTATAGGCCTGTGTTAATTTGCATAACTGAGTTATATTAAAGGCTTTATCTTGAATCCATGACAATCTTTCCTCTCCAAGCTTCCCCACTTCCACCCTGCCTTCACAAAAATCAGGGAGTAAAGATTTCATATTTTACTATGTCTTGACCTGCATGGATGACCAAAACAAACAAACAAACCTATTGTCATCAGGTTGATTCTTACTCATGGTGACCCCATGTGTTACAGAGTAGAACTGCTCCATAAGGTTTTCTTGGCTGTAATCTTTATGGAGGCAGATGACTGGGCCTTTCTTCTGTGACACCACTGGATGGGTTCAAACTGCCAACTTCTAGGTTAGTAGTCGAATGCAAACTGTTTCGACCACATGAGGACTCCATATGGAGATGTTACATGCTGTTAAGTTTATTTTCAACCCATAGCGACCCCATGTGACAGAGTAGAACTGCCCCATAGGGTTTTCTTGGCTGTAATCTTTACTGAAACAGATCGCCAGGTCTTTCTCAAAAAGAGTCTCTGAGTGGATTCAAACCAGCAACCTTTCTGCTAGCACCCAAGTGCTTAACTGTTGTGCCACCTGAGCTCCTTCCATATGGATGATAGAGGGTGGAGATCTATTGCTGTTGTTACTGTTGTTAGGTGCCGTCGAGTCAGTTATGACTCATAGCGACCGTGTGTACAACAGAACAAAACACTGCCCGGCCCTGTGCCATTCTAACAATTGTTGCTATGCCTGAGCCCATTGTTGCGGCCACTGTGTCAATCCATCTCATTGAGGGTCTTCCTCTTTTTGGCTGACCCTCACTCTACCAAGCATGATGTCCTTCTCCAGGAACTGGTCCCTCCTGATAACATGTCTCACCATCTTTGCTTCTAAGGATCATTCTGGCTGTACTTCTTCCAAGACAGATTTGTTCATTCTTCCAACAGTCAATATTCTTTGCCAACATCATAATTCAAAGGCATCAATTCTTCTTCGGTCTTCCTTATTCATTGTCCAGCTTTCGCACCCATATGAGGCATTTGAAAATACCATGGCTTGGGTCAGGTGCACCTTAGTCTTCAAAGTGACATCCTTGCTTTTTAACACTTTAAAGAAGCCTTTTGCAGCAGATTTACTGAATGCAGTGCATCGTTTGATTTCTTGACTGCTGCTTCTATGGGCGTTGACTATGGATCCAAGTAAAATGAAATCCTTGACAACTTCAATGTTTTCTCTGTTTATCATGATGTTGCTTATTGGTCCAGTTGTGAGGATTTTTGTTTTCTTTATGTTGACGTGTAATCTATGCCTGAAGGCTGTGGTCTTTGATCTTCATCAGTAAATGGTTTTGAAGTCCTCTTCACTTTCAGCAAGCAAGGCTGTGTCTTCTGCATATCACAGGTTGTTAATGAGTCTTCCTCCAATCCTGATGCTGCATTCTTCTTCATATAGTCCAGTTTCTCAGATTATTTGCTCAACATACAGATTGAATAAGTACGGTGAAAGGATACGACCCTGACACACATCTTTTATGATTTTAAACCACTCAGTATCCCCTTGTTGTCTTCAAACAACTGCCTTTTGGTCTATGTCCAGGTTCCCCATATGGATCTCTTCCAGTCAGTTGGCCAGGTAGCTGTCTTCCAAACTTCTTGGTATAGAGGAGTGAGTGATTCCAGCACTGCATCCGTTTGTTGAAACATAGCAATTGGTATTCCGTCAATTCCTGGAGCCTTGTTTTTCACCAGTGCCTTCAGGGCAGCTTGGATGTCTTCCTTTGGTACCATGGGTTCCTGATTATATGTTACCTCTTGAAATGTCTGAATGTCGACCAATTCTTGGTACAGTGACTCTGTGTATTCCTTCCATCTTCTTTTGATGCTTCCTGCGTCGTTTAATACTTTCCCTATAGAACCCTTCAATATTGCAACTCGAGGCTTAAATTTTTTCTTCAGTTCTTTCAGTTTGAGAAATGCCGAGCGAGTTCTTCCCTTTTGGTTTTCTAACTCCAGATCTTTGCACATTTCATTAGAGTACTTTACTTTGTCTCCTCCAGCCACCCTTTGAAACCTGTTCAGCTTTAGCGACTCAAAGTTCAAGAGCAACTTTCAGAGTCTCTTCTGACATTCATTTTGGTCTTTTCTTTCTTTCCTTCCTGTCTTTTTAATTACATCTTGCTTTCTTCATGTATGATGTCCTTGATGTCATTCCACAACTCGTCTGGTCTTTGATCATTAGTGTTCAACAGGTCAACTCTATTCTGACAGTTCTCTGTCAATGTACTGCTGCAACAGTTTTTAAATTATCACCATCAAAATTTTACTTGTGTGTAGTTAATATTAATGATATTGTTCCATAATTTCCACATGCTGTTGAATCACCTTTCTTTGGAATGGGTACAAATATGGATCTCTTTCAGTCGGTTGTCTTCCAAATTTCTTGACATAGATGGGTGAGTGCTTCCAGCTTTGCATCCATTTGTTGAAACATCTCAACTGGTATTCCGTCAATTCCTGGAGCTTTGTTTTTCGCCAATGCCTTCAGGGCAGCTTGGACTTCTTCCTTCGGTACCATTGGTTCTTGATCATATGCTACCTCCTGAAATGACTGAATGTCGACCAATTCTTCTTGGTACAGTGACTCTGTGTATTCCTTCCGTCTTCTTTTGATCCTTCTGCGTGGTTCAATATTTTGCCTGTAGAATCCTTCAGTATTGCAACTCTAGGCTTGATTTTTTTCTTCAGTTCTTTCAGCTTGAGAAATGCTGAGTGTGTTCTTAGTAAATACATTTAATCTAGGGAATATTATCTCTCCCTCCATGATACAAAGAGAAAACTGAGGTTCAGTTAAGTATAGTTCTAGTAAATGATGGAGGTGGGATTTGAACTCCAGATCTGATTCCATTGTACTCTCCTGAGTCACAGTTTCATTCTCATGTGATGTTACTTATCATTATACCCTCGGAAATCTCCACCCGTTTCACACACACTCACACACCTCCTCCTTACTTCTTTTACCCTCTCATTTTCATCTGCTTATCCTAAGTAAGGGAAAAAATACAGGGGTCACCACGTCACCAGGCAAAGACCTAACGGCCTTTAGGATTGACCTACCCTCACTGGGTCCCTGAATGACAAATCCCTTTTTCCTGTCCCCTTTCCCCAATTTGATATACAGGCTCTATACTCATCTGGATTTTCAATGGACATGCCAGATACAGGCTAGAATGGAAGGGTTAAGTTTTTAATACAGGGACAATAGCCTTGTACCTTCTTGAATGTAGTCGACTGTTTGCCTTTCTTGCTTACATTTCCCATATTAAGCCACAGAATTTATAAATTAGTCATCCTCTAGTCCAAATTAGTGGCATTTGCAGTCCCTTTGGACAATGTTATGTCTGTTGATGTGCAGAGGTTAAGTTTCCGTTCCTCTTTGAGTACTTCCTTCTTTCTCTTTCTATTCCTATTCTTCCCCTCTGCTCCAGCTGCTGCCCGCTATGGCATTAAACTGTCAAAGGATGGGGTGTATATAGGGGAACAGAGGGGGAACAGAGCACTTCTTCTTCTTTGGGAGATTCTCACATAGGGCGTTGCCCGCAACACTTGCTTTGGGTAGTATTTCCTTCTGTGGATCAGCCCTTAGCACATTCAGACAGGAGTAGGATACAAGGAGTGGTAGAGGCCATTAAGACTGCTGTTCGAAGTCACTTGGCTGCTAACCAAAACGTCGACAGTTTGAGTCCACCAGCCCCTCCTTGGAAACCCTATGGGGCAGTTCTATTAATGGGGTTGGTTTTTTGCGGGGGGGAGGGGGGCGTTTAATGATTCTTACATATCTGTCATTTTTGCTTTGGAGAATTTCTCATTTTATCAGAGAAATACTAGCCTGTGACATGAAGGCTGCTTTTCTCTCCCTGGCCTCAAGTCATTTTCCTTCTCCTATGGATCATGCTCTCTTCTTCAATATTTTGCTTGCTGTGCTAGCAGCAGATACAAAAGCCAGTTTATCTATGTGCATATGTATATCCACCATCCTGCAGCTGATCCTTTCTCATCAAGAGAATATTATCTGAAAATTTCCAATAAATCCATTTCCATAGATCTCTCCCTCATGTGTCTGTCAGTTTATCATACTGTGGGGTCTTGCGTATTGCTATGATGTTGGAAGCTATGCCACTGGTATTCAAATACCTGCAGAGTCACCTATGGTGGACAGGTTTCAGCTGAGCTTCCAGACTAAGACAGACTAGGAAGAAGGACCTGGCAGTCTACTTCTGAAAAAAATTAGCCTGTGAAAATCTTATGAATAGCGGCAGAACATTGTCTGATATAGTGCTGGAAGATGAGCCCCTCAGGTTGGAAGGCACTCCAAAGACCACTAGGGAAGAGCTGCCTCCTCAAAGTAGAGTCAACCTTAATGACATGGATGGAGTCAAGCTTTTGGGACCTTCATTTGCTGAAGTGGCACAACTTAAAATGAGAGGAAACAGCTGCAAACATCCATTAATAACAGCAATGTGAAATGTACGAAGTATGAATCTAGGAAAATTGGAAATCGTCAAAAATGAAATGGACACATAAACATCGATATCCTAGGCATTAGTGAGCTGAAATGGACTCGTACTGGCCATTTTGAATCAGACAATCATATGGTCTACTATGCCAGGAATGATAAATTAAAGAGGAATGGCGTTGCGTTCATCATCAAGAAGAACATTTTAAGATCTATCCTGAAGTACAAAGCTGTCAGTCATAGGATGAGGTCCATAAGCCTACAAGGAAGACCAGTTAATGTGACTATTATTAAAATTTACAAACCAATCACTAATGCCAAAGATGAAGAAATTGAAGATTTTTACCAACTTCTGCAGTATGAAATTGGTGAAACATGCAATCAAGGTACATTGATAATTACTGGGGATTGGAATTCAAAAGTTGGAAACGAAGAAGGATGAGTAGTTGGAAAATATGGCCTTGATGGTAGAAATGACGCTGGAGCGCACATGATAGAATTTTGCGAGACCAACGACTTCTTCATTGCAAATACCTTTTTTTCACCAACATAAATGGTGACTATACATGTGGACCTCGCCAGATGGAATACACAGGAATCAAATCGACTGCATCTGTGGAAAGAGATGAAAAAGTTCAATATTATCAGTCAGAACAAGGCCAGGGGCTGACTGTGGAACAGTCCATCAATTGCTCATATACAAATTGAAGTTGAAGTTGAAGAAAATTAGAACAAGTCCACGAGAGCCAAAGTGCAACCTTGAGTATGTCCCACCTGAATTTAGAGACCACCTCAAGAACAGAGTTGACCTGTTGAACACTAATGATCAAAGACCGGATGAGTTGTGGAATGACATCAAGGACATCATACATGAAGAAAGCAAGAGGTAATTAAAAAGACAGGAAGGAAAGAAAGAAAAGACCAAAATGAATGTCAGAAGAGACTCTGAAAGTTGCTCTTGAACTTTGAGTCGCTAAAGCTGAACAGGTTTCAAAGGGTGG
>NW_004443971.1:8572740-8585671 GCF_000243295.1 Trichechus manatus latirostris
GGATGCAGTGCTGGAATCACTCACTCCTCTATACCAAGAAGTTTGGAAGACAGCTACCTGGCCAACTGACTGGAAGAGATCCATATGGGGAACCTGGACATAGACCAAAAGGCAGTTGTTTGAAGACAACAAGGGGATACTGAGTGGTTTAAAATCATAAAAGATGTGTGTCAGGGTCGTATCCTTTCACCGTACTTATTCAATCTGTATGTTGAGCAAATAATCTGAGAAACTGGACTATATGAAGAAGAATGCAGCATCAGGATTGGAGGAAGACTCATTAACAACCTGTGATATGCAGAAGACACAGCCTTGCTTGCTGAAAGTGAAGAGGACTTCAAAACCATTTACTGATGAAGATCAAAGACCACAGCCTTCAGGCATAGATTACACGTCAACATAAAGAAAACAAAAATCCTCACAACTGGACCAATAAGCAACATCATGATAAACAGAGAAAACATTGAAGTTGTCAAGGATTTCATTTTACTTGGATCCATAGTCAACGCCCATAGAAGCAGCAGTCAAGAAATCAAACGATGCACTGCATTCAGTAAATCTGCTGCAAAAGGCTTCTTTAAAGTGTTAAAAAGCAAGGATGTCACTTTGAAGACTAAGGTGCACCTGACCCAAGCCATGGTATTTTCAAATGCCTCATATGGGTGCGAAAGCTGGACAATGAATAAGGAAGACCGAAGAAGAATTGATGCCTTTGAATTATGATGTTGGCAAAGAATATTGACTGTTGGAAGAATGAACAAATCTGTCTTGGAAGAAGTACAGCCAGAATGATCCTTAGAAGCAAAGATGGTGAGACATGTTATCAGGAGGGACCAGTTCCTGGAGAAGGACATCATGCCTGATAGAGTGAGGGTCAGCCAAAAAGAGGAAGACCCTCAATGAGATGGATTGACACAGTGGCCGCAACAATGGGCTCAGGCATAGCAACAATTGTTAGAATGGCACAGGGCCGGGCAGTGTTTTGTTCTGTTGTATACAGTTTTGCTATGAGTTGGAATCAACTCAACAGCACCTAAAAGCAACAACTGCTTTTAGAACTGTTATGGACACATCCAAACCAAACCTGTTGCTGTCGAGTCGATTTGAACCCATAGCAACCCTATAGGACAGAGAAGAACTGCCCCATAAGGTTTTCAAGGAGCGGGTGGTGGATTGGAACTGCCAACCTTTTGACTAGCAGCCAAGCTCTTAACTACTGTGCCACCAGGGCTCCACACAGTAAGTAACCATTACAAATGTCTGCTGATATTATGTGGCAGGTGTTTTATACAAATCATCTGATTCAGTCTTCTCAGCAATGCTCTAAGTAGTATTATTTCTGCTGTTGTGATCATTGAAAGCCCTGTGGCTCAGAGAGATTAAACAACTGGCCAAAGTCGTCGTACTAGTTTCCTGTGGATGCTGTAACAAAGTATCACTAACTGGGCGGCTTATAAGAACAGAGATTTATTGTCTCACAGTTCTGGGGGCTAGAAGTTCAAAATCAAGGTGTAGGCAGGGCCATGCTCTCTCCGAAGTCGATAGCAGATCCTCTCCTAGATTCTGGCAGCCACAGGTGTTCCTTGGCTTGCAACTGCAACATATCTCCATCATCACATAGCATCTTCCCTGGGTCTCTGGGTCTCTTCTCCTCTTTCATAAGGACATCACTCACTGGATTAGTACCCACCCTACTCTAGTATGACCTCAAGTTAACTCAGTTGATAGCATATTCAAAGACCCTATTTCCAAGCAAGGTCATATTCACAGGTACTGGGAGGGTTGGACTTCAGCTTATCTTTTAAGGGGACACTATTCAACCCATAACCGCCATCACACAACTAGAGTGGGAAGAGCTGAAATTCAGGCCCATGCTGTTTCCACATGTGTCAGAACCCATGCTCCTAAATGCTCTTTTAAGCCCTCAGCTACATGACACCTGCCAGGTCACTCAGGGGAGGTCACCCCAGTCAGGGTAAATGGCTCAAAAGAAGCAAGCACAGCCTGCAACCTGTGATTTATTCAGAGCTTCCAAAGACTTCTCCCTCTATGACAGAGAGTTAAAGGCAGCTAAGAAGTCATTTAACCATCGATGGATTTGAGATCCTAGCATTGGTGAGCTTCTGAGGAAGGACTTAAACATATCAGGCATGTCTGGTATATACCGTTCTGCTTTGATTTTGCTAATTTCATGCCTGATAAAAGTAGGAGTTAATTTATTTTTTTCATATTTCTCATTAAATTGTAAAAATTATAAAATTGCAAAGATGAAAGGGTCATATGGTGATCTCTTGATCTGTCCCTGCCTCTAAAGACCACACCTACATCATCACAAACAGGTAGTTGTGTGACCTTAAAAACTTTAGGCTCTCACAACTTTTGGTGCCTGGTTACATCACAAGAGGAAGTTCCTCCTTTTTTTACTGTTGTTGAAAGTATACACAACAAAACATACACTCATTCAATGTCTACATGTACAATTCAGTGACATGGATTACATTCTTCAAGTTGTGTAACCATCCTAACCCTCCTTTTCTGAATTGTTCTTCCCCCATTAAGATAAACTCACTGCCCCCTAAGCTTCCTGTCTAAACTTTCAAGTTGCTGTTGTCAATTTGATTCTATACAGATAGTTCTTCAAAAAAGCATGATGTTAAAGGCAGACACATTTACTAAATAAGCTAACCTACTGTTTGGTTTAAAGAAGACTTCAGGGGATATTTTTGGTTAAAGGTTTAAAGATTATCTCAGGGCAAAAGTTTCAGGGGTTCATACAGACTCAATGGCTAGAGAAAGTCTAGATTCCATGAGAATTTTGAATTCTGTTCCGCATTTCCCATTTTTGATCAGGATTGGAGGTTCCTCCTTTTAAGTGGCCCATGTACAACATGTTGCAGGCAAAGTCCCCGTAGTTCCTCGAAGCTCAGTCACTTGATGCTGGGGAGTGTCTTACTGGGGCACTGGGTTATTCATTTTCCCCTGGATGAATGTCTAGAGTCTCCCCTTCAGCAGGAACAGTGGTGGATGTAGGGAAAACTGGATGTGATGGGCGAGAAAAGTTGGCATGTGGTCAGCCTGAGACCTGTACCTTCCCCCACTGCCATCAAGTCTGCACCCCTTTTCATGCCAGCAAACATTTACTGAGCACCAGTTAATGCCGAGTATTATGCAGGGGGTGGGGTTGCCCAGATGCCCTCCCTCATCTAGTGGAGATGCCAGACAATCAACTTTAATAGAGGTACAACTCTAAGGGCCTTGAGAAGGTTTAAGTGTGGTGCTCTAGGGCTCACAGATGGGAGAGATTAATCCAGCAAGTCCTGAAGAAGGAGGTAACATTTGACCTGGGTCTCTAAAGATGGACAGGAGTTCTCCAGGCAGAGGCAGAAAAAGATATAGGGGTGAGAGGTCACACTGTGAACAAAAGAATGGAGAGAGGGAAGAAACTGTATGGTCTGCTTAGAAGTAGCAGGTAGTATGCATGGGCTGGAATGTAGGGTGTGTAGGGGAGTATGTCAAGGTATGAGGCAAGAGGCAGATTTAAGGGTTAGAGTACCAGTAAAGCTTTGCACTTTGGACAATAGGGAGCCATTGGTAATGTATATGAAAGTGCAAACTTTACATATCATATGAATCTAAGGAATTTAGGACAAAAAAGAGAGAAATGTTTTTTAGAGAAGCAAATGTCCTAAGACTAAGACACCATATCTGGAAACTGGAGTCAGCTTCTGGCCTTCTCCCGGAAGGTCACTGGTGCCCAGGGTGCTGGCACTGGCCAGTGCCTCCCTGTTGGCTCCCAAGTACAAATGCAGCAGAGCAGCACTGATGGCCTGCCCCTGCTGACCTCTCCAGGCAGGGAGAGGTTCCTGCTGGTCTTTAAATGAGAAAGTTGTGGCCTTCCAGGCCTGAGAGGACTGCAGGAGTGCCAGCTCTTTCCTTCTCCCTGATGGACCATTCAGATCTGCTCAACAGCAGTGCAACCTCTCCTAGTCAAGACTCTGAGGTGCTCAGGCTCTTGGAAAATCTGAAATCCAAGTGGCTACCTGCCTAACTGTAAACTCAGGCCCAAGTGAGGCCTCCCCAGTGTACTCATCTCACAGTCCCTCTGCCCTGAGGAGAGGGACAAGGGACTATTCTCTATTTTTGACATACAGATTTACAAAATCATAGATTTTTTTTTTTAGAACCTTTAAATACCTTCACATGGTACAAAATGCAAAAGCCTAAAAGGGCACGTAATAAAATGTCTTCCTCCCACCCTTACCCCTCAGCCACCCAATTCTCCTCCCCAGTTTCTTGCGTAGCCTTCTAGAGGTATTCATACTGTCCAACATTCATCTAGGAACGATCAGAGATTGTGTTTGACCTAAGCCCCAGGAGAGGGAATCCTAAACTCAGAAGTCACATTGTTAAGAAGAGAGCCCTGGCTGGGGATGTGTCACCAGAAGGCAGACAGCTCTGACAGCATCTAGGCTGGGACAAAATCCCAGGGCAGCCTTCTCTCTCGGGTTCCAGAGAGGTTTCTCTTGGCATCAGTGGGGAAAGTGTGTAGTTCTCTCTTACGAAGGGATAGAGAGTGGGGGTATGACAACAAAGGGTGGGAGCTGGGTAGCTGAGTAGGGAAAACAAAAACAGTTGCCGTCAAGTCACTTCCAACTCATGAAGACCCCATGTGTGTCAGAGTAGAACTGTGCCCCATAGGGTTTTCAATGGCTGATTTTTCAGAAGTAGATCACTAGGCCTTTCTTCCAAGGTGCCTCTGGGTAGACTTGAACCTCCAACCTTTCAGTTAGCAGCCGAACAAGTTAACCATTTGCACAACCAAGAGCTCCTGAGTAGGGAAGAGTGGAGCAAGTCCTGGAAAAGGGGAGATGGGGAGTGCCTTAGTCTCTCTCCTGGGGCTACCATAACAAATACCACAAAATGGCTGGCTTCAAAGAACAGAAATTTATTTTCTCACAGTCCTGGAGGCTGGAAGTCTGAATCAGGGCATTGGTAGGCCCATATTCTGTCTGTGACCAAGGTGGGGGAAGATCCTTGTCTCTTCCAGCTCTGGTAGCCCAGGCATCTCTTGGCGTTGCTGGGCTTAGAGATAGATCTTCACATGGCATCTTCCCCTACGTGACTCTGTTTCTGTGTCTGTTTTCCCCTTCTACAAAACACCTTTCAGTAGGGATGGGGGCTCACCCTGCTCCAGTATGACTCTTTAACTTAACTGATAAAAAAAGAAAAACCCTATTTCCAAACAAGGTCACATTCACAGGTATAGGGATTAGGACTTCAACCTACCTTTGTGAGGGGACAAATTCAGTCCATAGCAGGGAGGATGCTAGCCTGCTTGTGACACTGAGCCCCAGGCTGACTGGTTGTCCGCTTATGTCTGCAGAGCCATTTAGCATCAAGCCCCTGTTACTCAAGCAGGTGTGACTGGAAGGGCAGCAAAGAAGGGCCTGTGTGGCAGCCTCTCCCCTGAGCCTTCCCCTAAATAGGTCAGGGCTGAGCAGAGGTGTTTCTTCACGTCCTTAGTGTAATCACATCTGCCACATCACTCCCCAGGATCTGGTTCTTCTTTAACATGAAGAAGCATGGTTACTACAGAGCCTAGTGGCTCTCCTCCAGCTTCTCCAGAGAGCTGTGGAGGAGTCCAGGGCCTGGGGAGGAAAGCCTGGCCAGGGAGAACTGCTGAGTGGGAGGACCAGCAGCCTTCCCAGCACCCTGCCCCTCCCGAGGCTCCCTCACCAAGGCAAGTCAGAGAAGGGTCTGGCAGGTTCCGGGGGCCTTCCTTGGCCAAGACACCTGGGCCTGTCTTCCTCTAGTGTTGAGGAAAAAAAGAACAGGGAAGGAGAAGAAGTAAATGCAAGAAAGAACAGATGAGCAGGGCCAAGGAACCAGGAAGACTTCAATGCAATGTGACATCACCTTCTATGTGGTCTGCCCTGCGTTAAGAAATAACAGAAACCGGGGGAGGGAGGGAGCCCTCTGAGGAGATTTTTGCTCTCTTAACTTTGTACCTATCACCAGTGACTTGCCCGATGCCTGCCATGGATATTTTTGCTGGAAGGATGGAGTGGAGGCTGGTGGAATACAAGCAGAGAGTGAAAGAAATAAAAAAAGATCAGGATGGTAGCTCCCATTGACTGAGCAGTGGTTAAGAGCTTGGCTGCCAACCAAAAGGTCAGCAGTTCAAATCCACCTGCCGCCCCGTGGAAACCCTATGGGGCAGTTCTACTCTGTCCTATAGGGTCGCTCTGAGTCAGAATCGACTCGACGGCATTGGGTTTATTATGTTCTAGACGTGGTTCTAAGTGCTTTCCATGTGTTAATCAATCCCAACAACAACTCTACAAGGTGTGATTAATACCCTTCCAGGGGCCAAGATGAGGAAACCGAGTTCCTGGGTGGCGCCAACAGTTAACTTGCTAAGCTACTGACTGAAAGGCCAACAGTTCGAGTCTACCCAAAAGCAGAAGAAAGGCCTGATCTACTTCTGAAAAATCAGTCAGTGAAGGCCCTATAGAATACCTTTCTACTCTGATACACATGGGGTCTCCATGAGTCAGAATTGCATGAGTCAAACAAACAGCAACTGGTTTGTTTTTTTCTTTTTTTAAAGTAAGGGCTGGGGTAGGGATTTGAATGCAGGAAGATAGGACCCGAAGCCTGTGTTCTTATCCACCATGCTACCCTGGACAGGCAGAAGGACAAGCTGGAAGGTGGCTGCTGGAACACTGCAACTGCTGCAGCTTGGGTTTAACAGTCTAGTTTTTCCTTCTCAATCATTTGCCCTGCTATGACCCTTATCCACATTCCATCCAGTGGGTAGGCTCAGGGGAAAGAAAAAAAAATGAAGTACGAATAAGACAGTTATGTTCTTTCAAAACCAAATTTCCAATAGTCTAATAATTTGGCATGAAAGCCATAAAAAGATGTGAGCTCAGGTGACCAGAACAAGACCCCACCATCCCACCCAGTTTAAGGGCTCTCTCTCTCTCTTACTCTCTGCTACCCCTCCTTGATGCCTTCCTTTCTCCTGTTCCCTCTGAGATTTTCAGAACATTATCCAAAGGAGAAGATATTTCTGGAACGCCAGTTTGGTTCAGTTCATTTACTTCCCACACAGCTGCCTGCTCTTCTGTCCCTGGGAAGTTGAGCTAACAAGGTATGTAGTATGAAAATCATGCCGTTTTCACTGTTTCTCAGCTTCCCAAGGCCATGGTGCTGCAAATGGAGATGTCAAGATGGGATAATTACATTGGCCCTGACACCCTGTTTCCCAACTATTATTTATCCATAATCGATTCCTGAAGAAGACAAAGGACATGAATAATCAACCAAGCAGACTGAGTGTCAGTTGCCCAGGCCAAAGAGAGGAACAGGCTCCCTGAAAAAAGAGGGAAGAAAAGCCTCTGGCCTGGGGAACATCTCTACCATGGGCACAAAACACAACATGAAGAAAAACACATGGCTCAGACCCGGCTGACTTGGCAGGTAAGGTGTTTGGAGCTGGAACCAATTTTTCACTGGGTTTCTCCTTTAACATCTTCTGACAGCTGTGGGAAGCCACTCTCTAGGAAATGGGGAAGTAGGAGGTAAGAAAGGACCCTCAGGATATCACATGAAAGGGGAAACAGAAGCGTTAGAATAAGGTTCAATTTCTGGAAACTGGTTATTTAAAGACCCTCCTTGTAATACACACACTCTGCACACCAGAGCTTGTTAGAGCCTGGGGCAGGGTCACAGTTTCTTTGGCTGGTTTCTTCTTGCCTTTAGGTCCAGCTGAGGAGATGGGGCCAAGCATTTATCACTGGGCATTTGAGTCAGTCTCACTTCCTGTTTCTCATGCTGAAACCATAAGCATCATCATAATGATAATAATAACTCTACAGTGTTGCCTCTGCCTTCTATTTATCTAGGGCCTCCCAGAAGTGCATGTGTAAGGGGGAGGGCTAGAGCGTGCCTGCCTATCTACTCTATCAGTCAACAGCTGGGGGTGGAGGCAGGCGTGGAAGTGAGGGTGGGGGATAGGAATTAGCAACGGAAATTATTAAGCTCATTTTTTTTCAAGAATAGGAATCTAAATGGGCAGTAGGTCCTCCAAATTACTATCCTCACCATGGGGACATGTGTAAATCCCTTCTCCCAAAAATAAGTCCTTCCTCAATCCTTTACATCCTCCAATCTGCCCCAATCAAGGTAATCTGTGGTCTGAGCTCACAGAGTTCAAGCTAATTTCCCAGAGTCACACAGCTGGGAAGATAGGACCAGACCAGGCTTCCTCTGCATCTATCCCAGCTGTAACCAAGAAGGGAATTTCCAATTCTATGGGGAACTCACAAAGTTGTTGGGAAAAACCACAACTATTTCTGCTAAGGAAAAAAATATGCAGTCCCTGAAAACTTGAAACCCTAGGACAATAAGAGAGAGCTCTCCCTTATTATTGGGAGTGTGTTCAGAACATCTAAGATTAGGATAGCGCAGGAGGGGCAGCTTCCAAACAATGGGTTCTTGGAGTAGGGGTGTCAGGCCAGTATTTTAATTTTTATTGCCAGTAAAGGGCTGTACTCTAAGGATAAAGGTTGAGCACTTTATAGGCTCTGGGGAATCAGATGGGAGTAGGGGGAAGGGGAAGCCTTTATCCTGATAATGTGTGACAGTCCTTTAGATCCTGCCCTCCCGTTGGGGAGCTGAGGAGAAGGGGAGGGAGGGAGGAAGCAAGTGTTTCCAGAGTCTTTTCTATATGAAGAGAAAATGCGGATAAAAATAATAAATAAATAAAAACACTGGAGAGGGCTTTTAATTAATTGAGTTAAAAGAAAAGAAAAAAACCAACTCCCTCTCACACACAGACACACGCATACATGCACACAAACACCCTGAAGCACTGTCTAGCTATACTAAGGATAAAGAAAGGATATGATATCACACATGGAATATATTTATTGCTGTTGGATTTTTTTTTCCCCAAAGGACAATCATAAGCCTGGGGTTGGATGGTGAGTGGCAGGTTAAAAATGTCAAAATGAAACAAGTCACCCGTGACCCTGTGAATAACCAGGCTAGGGCAGTCAGATGCTCCATCGGGACAGGGAGGGAATCACGGTGATAGCGAACTCTTACACAGCGTTCACCACGTGCCAGAGCCAGACACGGTTCTCAGCGCTTTGCATGTTTTGCTCACTTCATTTTCACAAAAACCCTGCGCAAAGAGGTCGCTATTGTTAGGACATTATCATTCATGTTCCCTTTGATCTTGCCTGTCCTGACGGTTCTGAGCCTGTAGGATTGGGTGATTTAGCCCCTCACCTCTGCCTCTTCTCTTGATAGCAACTACCATAAGCCCTGGACCGGTCACATAGTTTGCAGGACCCAGTGCAAAATGAAAATGCAAGGCCTCTTGTTCAAAATTATTAAGAATTTCAAAGAGATTGATAGCAGAGCATTAAACCAACCATGGGGCCCTCCTAAGCGCAGGTCCATGTGTGAGTACACAGGTCGCCTGCCAATGAAGCTGGCCCTGTCCCTGAGTCCCTACACAGATAAATTGTGTCGTCTTCTATTATCCTACGCGGTATGTACCTAAGTCCTGAACAAAGAAAGGGAAAGGAGAAAAATGCATCCAATCCCAATGACCCCACTGCACATGAGGTCACTATAAATTAGGGGCGAATTCAGCGTCAGCTAACAATACCCCCTCAATACATTAGGCTTTTGTGTATAACTTTGTTGAAGAAAACATTCTACAACAAAAGGAAAACCATGATCTAGATGACTTTTAAGATCTCTCCCAATACAGTATTAGGAGACGTGTCCTTTTATTCATCTCTCTCCTCACATCCACATCTAATTGGTTGGCAATTCTTGCTGATTCTCTCAGCAAAGCCTCCTCTACCTGCCCTCTTTTCCATTTCCCCTGCCACTGCCCTACTTTGCTCTCACCTAGAATATTCCAGCAGCTCACTAACTAGATTCCTTGCTTCCAATCCCCATTTTTCTATGCCATCTTTCACTCTGCTTCTGTTACGGCACTCATTACCGTTGAGCTTTTATTAGTTACTTTTTAGGTCTTTCTCTCGCCCAGGTTGCAGATTTCTCTAGGATGGGTACTCTACTCCCAGCCACCTGTGCATTCCTCAGTAACCCCAAGGACTGGGTATTTACGCTGGGTACTTGCCAATGCCTCCCTTGCGGATGCCTCTCCTCTCCCTTCAGGTCAGTATTCTGGTACGGCTTGGCCTTTCGAACACTCAGTCCAGAGATCAGCGCTGCTCTTCTGTCTAAATTCCAGAGAGAAACATCCAGAGTCCTACCTCATACAATCAAAATGTAGCCTATTGGGAACAACTCAGAAAAGGAGGGTGAGAATGGCTCCATAACTCGAAGAATATAATCAGTGTCATTGAATTGTTCATGTAGAAACTGCTGAATTCGTGTATGTTTTGCTGTGTATATTCTCAACACCAACAAAATTAAATAAAAATGTTTTTAATGTAGCCAATCGCAAAGATTAGGAAGATCTGCCTCGTTGTGGATCAATGAGGAATGGCAACAATGGTGAGAAAGTGACAAGAGGGCTAACCAGTGGTCCCTGCTTTGAACTGTAGATGGGCTGGTTTGGCCTGGCTTTACTCAGAAAGCAGAGGGGGCCTGACTGCCGATTAATTTTCACTGTTGTTATTGTCAGGTGCCTTTGAGTCATCTCCGACTCATAAGCAACATATGTTTAACAGAACCAAAGGTTGCCTGATCTGCGCCATCTTCACAAAGGTTGGTTTGAACCCATTGTTGCAGCCAGTGTGTCAATCCATCTCACTGAGAGTCTCTGTCTTTTTTTGCTGACCATCTACTTTACCAAGCAGATGTCTTTCTCCAGCGATTGGTCCCTCCTGATGATGTGTCCAACGTAGGCAAGAGAAGTCTCCCCATTGTGGCTTCTGAGACACACTCTGGCAGTACTTCATCCAAGGCAGATTTGTTGGTTCTTCTGGCAGTCCATAGTATACTCAACATTCTTCGCCTACACCACAATTCTTCGGTCTCTCTTTTTATTGTCCAGCTTTTGCATGCATATGAGGAGATTGAAAATACCACAGCTTGAGTCAGACACAATCTTTTTACCCATCACAAAGGAATCAGTAGCTCATAACCGTTTTAAAGAGTGATGGCCTCGATCACTATTTTAGGGAAGAACCACCAATCAAAAATGATTTACTTCGACATTTAAAAAAATCTTACTGGTACCCTGATTTCATTTTAAGACCAACTTAAATTACCTTGGGTCCAGAATATGACCACCTCCCTATGATAGTTAGGATGCATTCAACTGAAAAGGTAACTAGCAGTGGCTTAAACCGTAATAGTTAACACGTTTGGCTACTAACTGAAAGGTTAGAAATTTGAGTCCACCCAGAGGCTCCTTAGAAGAAAGGCCTGGTGATCTACTTCCAAAAAATCAGCCATTGAAAACCCTTTGGAGTACAGTTCTACTCTGACACACACGAGATCACCGTGAGTCAGGGTCATTATGATTTGGGGCCTACTCCTTGACCGCTAAGGAGCCTGGTGGTGCAACAGTTAAGTACTCAGCTGCTAATAGAAATGTTGGGAGTTTGAACCCATCCAGTGGTTCCATGGGAGAAAGACCTGGCAGTCTGACCCCATAAAGATTGTAGTGTTGTTGTTAGGTGCGGTCAAGTCAGTTCCAACTCATAGCGACCCTATGTACCAGAGAACGAAACACTGCCCAGTCCTGAGCCATGCTCATAATTGTTGTTATGCTTGAGCCCATTGTTGCAGCCACTGTGTCAATCCATCTCATTGAGGGTCTTCCTCTTTTTCACTGACCCACTACTCTAACAAGCATGATGTCCTTCTCCGGGGACTGATCCCTCCTGATAACATGTCCAATGTATGTGAGACGTAGTCTCGCCATCCTTGCTTCTAAGGAGCATTCTGGTTGTACTTCTTCCAACACAGATTTGTTCATTCTTTTGGCAGTCCACGGTATATTCAATATTCTTTGCCAACACCACAATTCGAAGGCATCAATTCTTCTTTGGTCTTCCTTGTTCATTATCCAGTTCTCACATGCATATGAGATGATTGAAAGCTTGGCTTGAGTCAGGCACACCTTAATCCTCAAGGTGACATCTTTGTTTTTCAATACTTTAAACAGGTCTTTTGCAGCCGATTTGCCCATTGCAGTGTGTCTTTTGATTTCCCATAAAGATTACAGCCTAGAAAACCCTATGGGGCAGTTATACTCTGGCACTTGGGATCCTATGAGTCAAAGATCTACTCCACAACAAAAACTACAACAACTAGTTTTTAGTTTCTTAATAAGACTGAAAGGAGGTGATCTCAATGTTGTTCGGCAGCTGTGATGGTTAAGGGTGTGTGTCAACTTGGCTGGCCACGATTCTCAGTGGTTTGGCGGTTATGTAATGATGTAATCATCCTCCATGATGTGATCTGATGTGATCAACCAATCAGTAGTAAGGAGAGTTTCCTCGGGGACGTGGCCTGCATCCAGTGTATATATGGATGTTCTGGCAAAGCTTGCTTGCTTGCTCTGGATCTTGCATCTGCCTTGTCATCATCTGACCTCTGGTTCTTGGGCCCAAGCCAAATGCCTACCGTATTGCCTGCTAATCTTTGGATTCATCAGCCTCCACAGCCTGTGAGCCAGCAACCTGCCAACTTACCTGCCAATCCTGGATTCATCAGCCTCCACAGCCCACGAGCCAGCGGCCTGCCATCTGACCTGCCAATCTTGAGTTCTTCAGCCCCTGCAGCTATGTGAATCAGGAGAAGCCTCCAGCCTGATGCCTGACCCATGGACTTGGGACTTGCCAGCCTCTACACCCACATGAGCCATTTACTTGAGATAAATCTCTCTCTCTCTCTCTCTCTCTCTCTATATATATATATATATATG
>NW_004443971.1:8585771-8587593 GCF_000243295.1 Trichechus manatus latirostris
TGTTAGTTTAGGTAGGTAGTGAGTTTCTAGAAATTTGTCCATTTCCTCTAGGTTTTCAAATTTGTTGGAGTACAATTTTTCATAGTATTCTGTTATGATTCTTTTAATTTTGGTTGAGTCTGTTGTGATATCGCCCATCTCATTTCTTATTCAGTTTATTTGCTTCTTCTGGTGTTTTTCTTTTGTTTGTTTGGCCAGTGATTTATCAATTTTGTTGATCTTTTCAAAGAACCAGCTTTTGGTGTTATTAACTCTTTCAATTGTTTTTCTATTCTCTATTTCATTTATTTCTGCTCAAATTTTTATTACTTCCTTTCTTCTGGTGCCTGTGGGCTTCTTTTGCTGCAGTCTTTCTATTTGCTCAAGTTGTAGGCTTAATGTTTTGATTTTGGCCCTTTCTTCTTTTTGGATGCGTGCATTTATTGCTATAAATTGACCTCTGAGCATTGCTTTTGCTGTGTTCCAAAGGTTCTGGTAGGATGTGTTTTCATTCTCATTTAATTCTGTGAATTTCTTATTTCCGTCCTTAATTTCTTCTATAACCCAATAGTTTTTGAGCAAGGTGTTGTTCAGTTTCCAGGTATTTGATTTTTTTCCTTGCTTTTTCTGTTATTGATTTCTACTTTCATGGCTTTATGGTCAGAAAAGATGTTTCATAATATTTAAATGCTTCGGATTCTCTTAACGCTTGCTTTGTGGCCTAATATGTGGTCTGTTCTGGAGAATGTTCCATGTGCATTGGAAAAGAAAGTATATTTGGCTGCTGTTGGGTGGAGTGTTCTGTATATGTCTATGAGACCAAGCTGGTTGATTGTGGCATTAAGCTCTTCTGTGTCTTTATTGAGCTTCTTTCTGGATGTTCTGTCCTGCATCGAAAGTGGTGTGTTGAAGTATCCTACTATTATGCTGTCTATTTCTCTTTTCAATACTGTTAGAGTTTGTTTTATGTATTTTGGAGTCCTGTCATTTGGCACATAAATATTTATTATGGTTATGTCCTCCTGTATATTGACCCTTTAATCATTATATAGTGTCTTTCCTTATCCTTTGTGGAGTATTTTACTTTAAAGTCTATTTTGTCAGAGATTAAAATTGTCACTCCTGCTCTTTTTTGATTGTTGTTTGCTTGATGTATTTTTTTGCATCTTTTGCATTTTGGTTTGTTTGTGTCCTTGAGTCTAACATGTGTCTGTTGTAGGCAGCATATAGATGGATCGTGTTTTTTTAATCCATTCTGCCACTCTCTGTCTCTTTATTGGCACATTTAGTCCATTTACATTCAGCATAATTATTGATAAGTATGAGTTTAGTGCTGTCATTTTGATATCTGTTTTTGTGTGTTGTTGACAGTTTCTGTGTTCCTCTTAATTTTCTGTGCTGAGTCATTTTTCTGTATGTATTTTCTCTTCGTCTTTTTCATTGCTGTTGATTTTATGTTTGCTGAGTATGTTTTTCTTGTTTTTTAATTTGGTGTGTAGGATTGTTAGTTTCCTTTATGGTTACCTTAATATTTACCCTATTTTTCTAAGTTTAAACCAATCTTTTATTTCTTGATATTGCCTTGACTTCCTCTCCATATGAAAGTTCTATGACTACATTATGTAATTATTCTTTTTTGTTTTAATGTTGTCATCTTTTATATACTGACATCTCTGTTTCCCTATTTTCAGTGTTTTACTTTGATTTACTTTTGTGACTTCCCTATCTGGGTTGATATCTGGTTGTTCTGTCCTGTTTCTAATCTTGGATTGTTACCTGATGTTATTGATTTTCTAACCAGAGGACTCCCTTTAGTATTTCTTGTAATTTTGGTTTGGTTTTT
>NW_004443971.1:8587693-8590368 GCF_000243295.1 Trichechus manatus latirostris
TCTCTCTCTCTCTATATATATATATATATATATGTATATGCTTCACTGGTTTTGCTTCTCTAGAAAACCCAGCCTAAGATATTTAATACCAAGAGTGGTTCTAGAGAAACAAAATCATAAGGATGAGTTTTCTAAATTGGTTCTAAAGTCTAATTAGTCTTAAATGACTCTGCCTCCAGTAGTAAAGAGGGCACTGCTAATCCATGGTATGAGCTGGCAATATTAATATACAAAATAACCACCAATAAATCAAGTATTGAGGAGAAGCAAGGCTCTGGGTGATCACATATTTGATACTTTTCTACAATTTGTCAGAATGAGAAGGATAGGGAAACTGGTTGGTTGGTCCTACTTTCACTAGACAAAGTGATGAAAGAAAGAGATGAGCTCAGAACGTCAGAGTCACAGCTCAAGCGCCACATAAAAAACCTGAAAGTTGCCACTTATGCCTTGAAAGAAAGCCTCATTTCTTGTAACAGAGCTGATATTGCCAAAAACCAAACCTATAGTCTTATTGTAAGAGTGGCTGAATTTACAACGCCAGTTGAATTCCCAACTTCGAATGGTGTCTGGAATGAAAGTGAGGGTACTGAATGGGAAGAAATGGGATCCTGAAACTTTAGATGGAGACACATGGACAGATACTCAGGAAGCTGGGGACACTGAGCCCTTAAATTCCACTGGATCACTCCTGCCAACAGAGCTAGTCCTCTTCCTCACATCTGAAGAGATCGTTCCACCTTTTTTTTTTTTAATTGTGTTTTAGGTGAAAGTTCACAGCTCAAGTCAGTTTCTCATACAAAAACCTTTACACACACTGTTATGTGAGCCTAGTTGCCATCCCTATAATGTGACAGCACACTCCCCCCTTCCACTCGGATTTCCTGAGTCCATTCAACCAGCTCCTATCACTTTCTGCCCTCTCATCTCGCCTCCAGACGGAACTGCCCATTTAGTCTCGTGTATCTACTTGAGCTAAGAAGCAAACTCTTCATGAGTATTATTGTATGTTTTATAGTCCACTGTAATCTTTCTCTGAATAGTTGGCTTCAGGAATGGATTTAGTTCTGGGTTAATAGAGAGTCCAGGGGCCATGTCTTCTGGAGTTCCTCTAGTCTCAGTCAGACCTTTACGTCTGGTCTTTTTACGTGAATTTGAGTTCTTCACCCCACTTTTCTCCTGCTGCATCAGGGACTCTCTGCTGTGTTCCCTGCCAGGGCAATCATTGGTGGTAGCCAGGCACCATCTAGTTTTTCTAGTCTCAGGTCTGATGGAGTCTCTGGTTTATGTGGCCCTTTTTGTTTCTTGGGCTAATAGTTTCCTTGTGTCTTTGGTGTTCTTCATTCTCCTTTGCTCCAGGTGGGTTGGGACCAATTGATGCATCTTAGATAGCAGCTCACTAGCTTTTAAGACCCCAGATGCCACTCACCAAAGTGGAATGCAGGACATTTTCTTAATAATCTTTGTTATGCCAATTGACCTAGATGCCCCCCAAAACCATGGTCCCCAGATGTCTGCCCCTGCTACTCTGTCCCTCAAAGCGTCTGTTTGCTCAGGACACTTCTTAGCTTTGGGTTTAGTCCAGTTGTGCTGACTTCCCCTGAATTGTGTGTTGTCCTTCCCTTCACCTAAGATAATTCTTGTCTACTATCTAGTTAGTGAATCCCCCTCTCCCTCCCTACCCTTGTACCCATCAAAAAATGTTTTCTTCTGTGTTTAAACCTTTTCTTGAGTTCTTATAATAGTGGTCTCATACAATATATGTCCTTTCATGACTAACTTCACTCAGCATAATGCCTTCCAGATTCCTCCATGTTACAAGATGTTTCATGGGTTCATCGTTGTTCTTTATTCCATTGTGTGAATATACCATAATTTGTTTATCCATTTGTCCGTTGATGGGAACCTAGGTTGTTTTCATCTTTTTGGTATTGTGAACAGTGCTGCAGTGAACATGGGTGTGCATATATCTATTCATGTGTTGGCGCTTATTTCTCTAGGATATATTCCAAGGAGTGGGATTGCTGGATGGTATGGTAGTTCTGTATCTAGCTTTTAAGGAAGGGCCAAATCAATTTACAAAGTGGTTGTAGCATTTTACATTCCCACCAGCAGTGTATAAGTGTTCCCGTCTCTCCAAAACCTCCCCAACATTTATTATTTTGTGTTTTGGGGTTAAGTCTAGCCTTGTTGGGGTGAGATGGTATCTCATTGCAGTTTTGATTTGCATTTCTCTAATGGCTAATGATTGTGAGCATTTCCTCATGTATCTATGAGCTGCCTGAATGTCTTCTTTGGTGAAGTGCCTGTTCATATCCTTTGCCCACTTTTTAATTGGGTTATTTGTGTTTTGGTGGTTGAAGTTTTGCAGTATCTTGTAGATTTTAGAGATTAGACCCTGATTTGGATATGTTGTAGCCAAAATTTTTTTCCCAGTTTGTAGGTTGTCTTTTTACTCTTTTGGCAAAGACTTCTGATGAGCAAAAGTGTTTGATTTTTAGGAGCTCCCAGTTATCTAGTTGGGCCAGGCCTTTTTTATTGTTGGGAGTTTTTTAGTTACCTCTTCAGTCTCTTCTTTTGTTACAAGTTTATTTAGTTGTTCTACCTCTGTTTGTGTTAGTTTAGGTAGGTAGTGAGTTTCTAGAAATTTGTCCATTTCCTCTAGGTTTTCAAAT
>NW_004443971.1:8590468-8643382 GCF_000243295.1 Trichechus manatus latirostris
GGATATATATAATTCTTGGCTGACAATTTTTTTCCTTCAGAGCTTTATATATGTCATCCCATTGCCTTCTTGCCTGCATGGTTTCTGCTGAGTAGTCCGAGCTTATTCTTATTGACTCTCCTTTGTAGACGACTTTTCATTTATCCCTAGCTGCTCTTAAAAGTCTCTTTATCTTTGGTTTTGGCAAGTTTAATTATATTATGTCTTGATGCTTTCTTTTGGGAACTACCCTGTGTGGGGTTCAATGAGCTTTTTGGATAGATATCTTCTCATCTGTCTTGATATCAGGGAAGTTTTCTGCCAACAAATCTTCAACAATTCTCTCTGGATTTTCTGTTATCCCCCCTCTTCTGGTACTCAAATCACTTGTAGGTTATTCCTCTTGATAGAATCCCACATAATTCTTAGGGTTTCTTCATTTTTTTTAAATTCTTTTATCTAATTTTTCCTCAGGTAAGTTGGTGTCAAGTGCTTTATCTTCAGTATCACTAATTCTGGCTTCCATTGCCTCAATTCTGCTTCTATGACTTTCTATTGAGTTGTCTAATTCTGACATTTTATTGTTAATCTTTTGGATTTCTGTTTGCTGTCTCTCTATGGATTCTTGCAGCCTGTTAAATTTGTCATTTTGCTCTTGTATACCCTTCTTAATTTCCTCTGTTGCTTTGTCTGTGTGTTCTTGGCTTGGTCTGCATTTTTCATGATCTCCTTCCTGATCTCTTGAACAGCTCTGTATATTAATCTTTTGAATTTTACCTCCAGTAATTCCAAGAAGTTCTCTTCCTCCAGGAGGTTTCTTGTTTTTTTGTCTTAGTCACTTGCTGAAGCCATCATGGTCTGCCTCTTTATGTGATTTGATATTGACTGTTGTCTCTGAGCCATCAATAAGTTTTTATATTTATTTATTTTATGTTTGCTTACTGTATCTTTGCTTCTTGTTTTGTTTTATTCTGATATGCCCAGATAGGCTGGTCGTGTGAGCTACTTTGATTATTGGCATCTTTGAAGCTCTCACGTCATGCCACCAGGTGGTTAGAGCTATTAATAGGTATATGAGCCCAGGAGTCTGTTTACTCTTCTTGTGTAGATTCAGCTCAGGTGTCCAGGTCATCAGTCACTGAGTGTATGGTGCAGGCTCTCACCTACAGTTTTAGACAGGCAGGGGTGATTGGAGTAGGCACAAGTATCTGACTGCAGTAGGGAGTCATGTGCTAAGCAAGGCAGTGGGCTGACGGCTGCCCTTGAGTGCCTGGGTGAAAGCCATGTCCCTGTTCCCTAGAGAGCATAGGTGGGTAAGTTTTGCAGCCAGACTTTGGGCACCCAGTGCTGTTGGCTGTAAGGACTGGGAGGCACCACTTATTCTTGGACCCCTGTCATGGGTGGCTACTTGGAGAAGGTGAAGCCAACAGTCCTCAGGCCCCTGATGTGGGTAGGTGAGGACCCTGCTTAATGGACAGGGCAGTGTCAAATGTCACGAATCTGCCACTCCCCCTTAGCTGTTGCAATTGAAAGTAGCTTCAGGTATATACCCTGTTGTTCTGTGCTAATGAGGGCCTACACTGTTGAAATGGGACCACACAGGTCTATGCAGAGGTGAAAGGCATTCAAAGTCCATGGACCCCTTATGCCTGTGCCTAGGCAAAGGGGCTGTGCCTGGTCTGAGTTCCCAGCTTAGGGGAACTGGCAGATTATTTTTTCCTATTTGTTAACTTGTTCCCTCCTCAAAGCTAGGAGAATGGCTCAGGACACGCGACAGGTCCTACTTCCGGCCCAGGGGTGCAGCAGTCATTGAAGCTGGAGGATTTTTTTTGATCCACGTGGCAGGTTGGACGCTTGTACTTATCTTTTGCCGATTCAGCGCTGCTTCTCCCTGGTTCCGGAAGCTTGAGCAGAATCTTCACAGCTCGGTTTCTGTCCATGTAGAAAACGTGTCCCGAGTGCTACTGCTTGCCTCTGCCCATGTGCACCAGCCAATCCAGCCTGCAGGGTGCCAGCCAGGTCAGGTCTGGAAAATCCTCATAGCTTCTGAACTGTCTCTCCCACCCCCTGCTGCTCAGTCCAACTTCCTTTGATGTTCAGGGCTCTAGATTGTCATACATAACTGATTCACTTGTTTTTTCTGGTCTTTGTTGTAAGAGGGACCACAGGAAGCGTCTGACTACTCTGCTATCTTGGCACCGCCTCCTATCATTCCATCCTTGACTGTTAAGCCACGCTCCAGTAGAACCATTATCCCTTCCATCCCCATTTGATGAGATTAACCCAGCTATACCTGGAGAGTCTTTTTCTGAGATATCACCTGGAGCAGTGCATGGGGCATTGCCTAGGGCATTGCCTAATGGAGATGCCTTATAAGACATAGCTGAATGTTCCCAGGAACCACTGCTATCACCCATTTTTGCTTCTAGACCTATAACTAGACTTAAGCCCCAGTGAGCTCCAAAAGGTGAAGTACAAAGTGTGACCCAGGAGGAGGTACGCTACACTCCAAAAAAAACTGCTTGAGCTTTCTCATATGTACAAACAGAAACTTAGGGAATATGTGTGGGAATGGCTATTAAGGGTGTGGGATAATGTTACAAGGAACATAAAGGTGGATCAGTCTGAGTTTATGGATATGAGCCCACTAAGCACAGATTCTTCATTCATTGTCTCAGCTCAAGAAGTTAGGAAAGGATCTAAGAGTTTATTTGGCTGGATTGCTGAAGCACAGATTACATGGTGGCCCATGCTTAATCAAGCTGATGTAGCAGACCTGCCTTGGTATACTGTAGAAGAAGGTATCCAAAGGTTTAGGGAAATTGGCATGTTAGAGTGAATTTATCAGGTTAGACCCACAGACTGACACATAGAATGCCCAGAGGACACACCTTTTACCACAATTGTAACAAACAAATTTGTGAAGGGAGCCCTAGCATCCTTGAAGACTGCTGTGATTTTTATTTTATGTTAGTAAGATTTGACAGTGGGAACTGCCCTAATTGAATTAAGACATCTAACTATAATGGGGCTGATTGGACCCTGTGGTGGTAAGGGCCAAGTGGTGGCACTCAATTGACAAAGACAAGGTGATCATGGTTACTATAATGGACAGCAGACTCAAAGCAGTAATCAACATAGTCTGACTCATATGGACTTAGGGCATTGGCTGCTTAGTCATGGTGTCCCTAGGAGTGAAATAGATGGAAAATCTATTAAATGTTTACTTGATCTGTACAAGCAGAAGACTTGTAGGTCAAGTGAACGGCAGTCTAACTTGAATCGCCAGAATAGAAAGTCACAGCCCCTCAATCAATTTCCAGACTTGAGCCAGTTTACAGACCCACAACCCCTTGAATGAAGGGGAGGCTGGGTCTCCTTGAGGAAGGATCCCACTACAGTGCCAAAAATTTATACTGTTAATCTTTCTCCCAGCTTCTCCAAAGAGATCTACAGTCTTTTATGAGAATGACTGTTCATTGGGGAAAAGGAAATAATTGGACTTTCTGGGGATTACTGGATACTGACTCTAAACTGACACTAATTCCGAGAGACCCAAAACTTCACTGTCGCCCATCAGTCAGAGTAGGGGTGTATGGAGGTCAGTTATTAACGGAGTCTTAGCTCCGATTCATCTCACGGTGGGTCCAGTGGGTCCCCAAACTCATCCTGTAGTGATTTCCCCAGTTCCAGAATGCATAATAGACATATTCAGCAACTGGCAGAACCCTCACATTGAATCCCTGACAAGTGGAGTAAGGACTATTATGGTAGGAAAAGCCAAGTGGAAGCCATTAGAACTGCACCTACCTAGGAAAATAGTAAACCAAAAGCAATATCACATTCCTGGAGGGATGGCAGCAATTACTGCTGCCATCAAGGAGTTGAAGGACACAGGGGTGGTGATTCCCACCACATCCTCATTCAACTCATCTATTTGGCCTTTGCAAAAAAACAGGTAGATCTTGGAGAATGACAGTGAATTATCATAAATATAACCAGTTGGTGACTCTAATTGCAACTGCTGTTCCAGATGTGGTTTCATTGCTTGAGCAGATTAATACATCTTCTGGTGCCTGGTATGCAACTATTGATCTGCCCAATGCCTTTTTCTCTATTCCAGTTTCGAAGGAACATCAGAAGCAGTTTGCCTTCAGCTGGCAATGCCAGCAATACAGCTTCACTCAGGGGTATAGCACTTCTCCAGCCCCTATGTCATAATTTAGTCAGCAGGGGCCTTGATCTCCTTTCCCTTCCACAAGATGTCACACTCGTCCATTAGATTGATGACATTATGCTGATTGGATCTAGTAAGGAAAATGTGTCAATGACTCTGGACTTATTGGTAAAACATTTGTTCACTAGAGTGGGGGAAATTAATCCCGAAAAAAATTCAGGTGCCTTCCACCTTAGTTTGGAATTTCTAGGAATCCAGTGATGTGGGACATGTTGAGATATTCTTTCTCAACTGAAAGATAAATTGTTACATCTGGCCCCTCCCACAACTAAAAAGGAGGCACAACACCTGGTGAACCTTTTTGGATTTTAGAGGCAACATATCCCTCATTTGGGCATGCTACTTTGGCCTATTTATCAAGTGACTCAAAAAGCTGTTAGTTTTGAGTGGGTCGCAGAACAAGAGAAGGCTCTGCAACAGGTTCAGACTGATGTACAAGCCACTCTGCCACTTGGGCCATATGATCTGGCTGATCCAATGGTGCTTGAAGTGTCAATGCAGGTAGAGATGCTGTTTGGAGTCTTTGGCAGACCCCTATTGGTGAATCACAGTACAGACCCTTAGAATTTTAGAGTAAAACCCTCTCATACTCTGCAGGTAACTACTCTCCTTTTGAGAAACAGGTTTTGGCTTGTTACTGGGCCTTAGGAGAGACTGAACGCTTAACCATGTGGCACCAAGTCACCATGCAGCCTGAGCTGTCCATCATGAACTGGGTGTTTTCTGACCCACAGAGTCACAAAGTCAGACGTGCACAGCAGCACTCCTTCATTAAGTGGAAGTGGTATATATGAGACAGGACTTGAGCAGAACCTGAAGGCACAAGTAAGTTGCATAAGGAAGTGGCCCAAATGCCCATGGTCTCCATTCCTGTCACAATACCTGCCCTCTCCCTATCTGCACCTATGGCCTCATGGGGAGTTCCTTATGATCAGTTGACTGAGGGAGAGAAAATCTGTGCCTGGTTTACAGATGATTCTGCATGATACGTAAGCACCACCCAAAAGTGAAGAGCAGCAGCACTGCAGCCTCTTTCTAGGACCTCTCTGAAGGACAGTGGTGAAGGGAAATCCTCCCAATGGTCAGAATTCAAGCAGTGCACTTGGTTGTTCACTTTGCTTGGAGGGAGAAATGGCCAGATATGTGATTGTATACTGATTCATGGGCTGTGGCCAATGATTTGGCTGGACGGTCAGGGACTTGGAAGGAATATGATTGGAAATTGGTGACAAGGAGGTATGAGGAAGAGGTATGTGGATAGACCTCTCTGAATGGGCCAAAGAAGTGGAGATATTTGTGTCTCATGTGAATGCTCACCAAAGAGTGACCTTAGCAGTGGAGAATTTTAACAATCAAGCAGATAAGATGATGCATTCTGTGGAAACCAGTCAGCCTATTTCCTCAGCCACTCTCATCATTGCCCAATGGGCTCATGAACAAAGTGGCCATGGTGGCAGAGATGGAGGTTACTCATGGGCTCAGCAACATGGACTTCCACTCACCAAGGCTTACTTGGCTACAGCCACTGCTGAGTGCCCAATCTGCCAGCAGGAGAGACCAACACTGAGTCCCCGATATGGCACCATTCCTTGAGGCGATCAACCAGCAACCTGGTGGCAGGTTGATTACATTGGACCACTTCCATCATGGAAAGGGCAGCATTTTGTTCTTACTGGGGTAGACATTTACTTTGGGTACGGATTTGCCTTCCCTGCACACAATGCATCTGCAAAAACTACTATCTGTGGACTCACAAAATGCCTTATCTACCATCATGGTATCCCACACAGCATCACCTCAGATCAAGGGACTCACTTCACAGTGAATGAAGTATGGCAATGGGCCCATGCTCATGGAATTCACTGGTCTTACCATGTCCCCCATCAGCCTGAAGCAGCTGGCTTGATAGAATGATGGAATGACCTTTTAAAGACACAATTACAGCACCATCTAGGTGGTAACACTTTGCAGGGTTGAGGCAATATTCTCCAGGAAGCTGTATATACTCTAAGCCAGCGTCCAATATATGGCGCTGTTTCTCCCATAGCCAGGATTCACAGTTCCAGGAATAAAGGGGTGGAGATAAGAGTGGCACCACTCACTATTACTCCTAGTGACCCACTTGCAAATTTTTTGCTTCCTGTTCCTGCCATTCTATGCTCTGCGGGTCTAGAGGCCTTAGTTCCAAAGGGAAGAGTGTTCCCACCTGGAGACATAATATGGATTCCATTGAACTGGAAGTTAAGAATGCCACCTGACCACTTTGGGCTCCTCATGCCTCTGGGTCAACAGGCAAAAGGAGTTACCATATTGATTGGTGTGATTGAGCCTGACTACCAAAGGGAAATCAGATTGATGTTGCATAATGAAGGTAAAAAAAAGAGTATGTCTGGAATACAAGAGATCCCTTAGGATGTCTCTTAGCACTACTATGCCCTGTGATTAAAGTCAATGGAAAACCACACCAACCCAATTCTGATATTACTACTAATGGCCCAGATCCTTCAGGAATGAAAGTTTGGTCACCCCACAGGTCAAAGAACCACGACCAGCTGAGGTGCTTGCTGAGGGTAAAGGGAATACAGAATGGGTGATAGAAGAAGGTAGTTCTAAATACAAGTTACAACCACATAACCAGTTGCAGAAATGAGAACTGTAATTGTTATTAGTATTTCTTCCTTGTATCTGTGCATCAGATAATTTTGTTTTCTTCACTTATAAAATATAAGATGTGAACAGGGCTAGTACATTTTTGGTTGTCTGCATGTTAGTTGTATCACATTAGGCACAAGTATGACTTTGTAATTGTCTTTATTTAGAGACTGCGTGTGGTTTAAGGAGATGTGTACAGGTGCCAACTTGACACAGGATGGACTGTGATGGTTAAGGTTGTGCTGTCAGTTTGGCTGGGCCATGATTCTCAGTGGTTTGGCAGTTATGTAATGATGTAGTTTGGCAGTTATGTAATGATGTAACTGGCAGTTATGTAATGATGTAGTCATCCTCTATGATGTGATCTGATGTGATCAACCAATCAGTTGTAAAGGGAGTTTCCTCGCTGGTGTGGCCTGCATCCAATATATATGGACGTTCTGACAAATCTCACTTGCTTGCTCTGGATCCAGTAACCAGCTCATCATCATCTGATCTCTGGTTCTTGGCACTTAAGCCTTCACAGCCTGAGCTAGTGGCCTGCTACCTAACCCTCCAATCTTGGATTCATCCCCCCCTGCAGCTAGTGAGTCAGGAGAAGCCTCCAGCCTGATGTCGACCCAAGGACTTGGGGCTTGCCAGCCTCTACAATCATGTGAGCCATTTCCTTGAGATAAATATATATACATGTGTCTCTGTGTGTGTATATATATATATATAAGCTTCACTGGATTCGCTTCTCTGGAGAACGCAGCCTAAGGCAGCAGGTTGACAGTGTCCGATAGGACCGTCAAGGATCCAGGTCTTACCATTCTTCTAGAAGCTTTACCATTCTCAGCAAACTGGATCTCATCCTCCAGCTTATTGTTGATGGACGTTGCATCAGCTCTAGGCTTCACATCCTCACATGACATGGTCCAACAGAGCAAGGAAAGAGGCAGGCATAAATATATAGAGAGACAGAGAGAGTTTTGTTTTTCAGTATATATATAAAAGGCTTTTTTATTTCCTCCTGTGACCATTTTATTTATCAAGGGAAAACAATTTTTTTTTCCCAGAAAAACCCCAGCAAACTTCCCCTTATGTCCCATTGGCTAGAAGTGGGTCACATGCCCACTCCTAAACCAATCACAGGCTGAAGTGACTGGAATTCCCTTGATTCATCCCCTCGTGGGAGAGGAGCCTACCTTCCTCCAGCACTTTGCCACCCACTTGCTGAACCAAATATGGGGTCTGTCACAAAGAAAGGGGGGAAGATTTTTGAGTAGATAATAGCGTTTGCCCCTCCCCTGTCAAGTGGCTTCTTTCTCTGTGCCTGTAAGCATGTTTAAGTATCACTTGCCCTCAGTCCCGCCTCTCCCCACACTTGTCCAGTTTCTCCTCTTCAGTCCCCCGACAAGCTCACTGCAGGAACCACATAACTGTACTTGCTGTCTCCATTTCCTCATCTCCTGATTGATTCTTGTCTTAGTCTAGTGCTGGTAATAATTTACCACAAACTGGATGGCTTAAAACAACAGATATGTATTCTCTCACAGTTCAGGAGACCAGAGTCTGAAATCAAGGTGTTGGTAGGGTTGATTCTTTCTGGAGGCTCTAAGGGAGAATTCATTCCATCTCTCCTAGCTTCTGGTGGTTGCTGGCAATCCTTGACATTCCTTGGCTTGCAGCTGCATCACTCTAATCTCTGCCTCCAGCTTCATGTAATCTTTGTCCCCATGCATGTCTGTGTGTCTCCAAATTTCCCTCTCCTTATAAGAACACCAATCTGTGGATTTAAGGCTGACCATAATCCAGTATGGAGCCCTGATGGCACAGTGGTTAGGAGCTATGGCTGCTAACCAAAAAGTTTGGCAGTTTGAATCCACAAGCCACTCCTTGGAAACCCTACGGGGCAGTTGTACTCTGTAATATAGGGTTACTATGGGTCAGAATAAACACGACAGCAACAGGTTTGGTTTTTGTTTTTTTTAAGTCCAGTATGACTTCTTAACCTGATTACATCTGCAAATACCTTGTTTCCAAACAAGGTCATGTTCTTAGGTACCCGGTTTTAGGACTTGGACATATCTTTTGGGGAGACAAAATTCAACCCACAACATTCCTCAGCTTTACTACAGTCTGGTTTTTGTCCATGTCACTGTACTGATCTCAACATTGTCTCTCTCACTTTTGATGTCTCTGCAGGATTTGATGCTTCGGGTGATCCCTTCTTCCTCAAAACTCCTTCCTACCTTAGTTCTCAGGATATTGCACTCTGAATTCTACTTCTCTGCCCACTCCTTATCACTTTCTTTCAATGGCTCTTCCCCCTGCCTGTTCCTAAAATACCAGGGCTTTCCAGGGATCCTTCCTTGGCTGTCTTTTCTAATTGTTCTAAACTACTTCCCATTTCAACTACTAGCTCACTCTGTACTGATGACCCCTAAATCAACAAATCTAGCTCAAATATTTCTCTTGAACCCATATCCACAATGGACTTCCATTACTAGATATTCCCAGATACCTTAAATTCACTATCTACAAAACCAGTTTCATTACACACACATGCACACTCACTCACTTCTTTATTCTGTTGCTCAGAGAAGCTGCCACTCTCCATTTGGTTGCCAAAGGCTGAAAACTGGTAGTCAGTCTTGAGTCCTCACTGTCTTTCATCTCCAATTCCTGTTAATCTTGTTCCCCAATATCTGTAAAAATCTGTTTCCTTCCTCTCCATTCTCATGCCACTGCCCTGCTTCAGCCATCACCAGCTTGCATGCAGATAATGGCACCACCCTCCTAACTAATTTTGGTCTTCCCCTTTCTAATCCATTTTCCAAGTATCACCAATAATCTTTTTAAAATACAAATCTGATCACATTATTCTCAGGTTTAAAAATATTTCAGTAGCTCCCCAGAGCCTAGAGGAATGAATCAAGCTCCTTAGTGTGGCCCATGGGGCTCTTCACAGTCGTGACCCCAAAGTTTATGAGCACTATTTTTAGACATTTAATCTGTAAGTGTCACGTAGGTTAGATTGAAGAGGGGACACACTATGACAGAGAAATTAGCTGAGAAAATGGAGCCCTGGTGGCATACTGGTTAAGAGCTCAGCTGCTAACCAAAAGGTCGGCAGTTCAAATCCACCAACCACTCCTTGGAAACCCTATGGGACAATTCTACTCTGTCCTATAGTTCTACTCTGTATAACAACTCCACATGAATGGATTTGGTTTTGTTTGTTTTTATTTTAAAATACTGTTTTGAAATTTCTATCACTGGGTTTGCAGATTATTTGCAGTTCTCTGCCTCATTTGTCTTTATATTGTTGCAGGTCTCTTGAATATACATAGTGCCCAATGATTATTTATTGATTTGAAATTGAAGGGTAGTACTTTCCCGTGTGTTTCAACTTTTCTAACTGCTTCACATGGTAGACAGAATCATACAGCCAACAGGCCAAAGATCTTGGCTAGACCTCTTAATTTCCACAAATTACTTATTCCATGGCTTTATCTTAGAATTTGGAGGTGTCTTAGGCTGGGTTCTATAGAGAAGCAAAGCCAGTAAAGTGTATAAATATACATAGACAGAGAGATTTGTATCAAGAAAATGGCTCATGCAATTGTAGAGGCTGGAACATCCCAAGTCCACGGGTCAGGATAGGGGCCTCTCCTGATTCACACAGCTGCAGGGGCTGGAGAACCCAAGAGTGGTAGCAGGTCTCTTGCTCACAAGCTGCGAAGACCAATGAATCCCATGATCAGCAGGCAAGATGGCAGGTAAGCTGCTAGCTCAAGTCCCAAGAACCAGAGTTCAGATGAACAAGAGCCAGCTACAGGATCCAGAGGGAGCAAAGGCCCACAAGCCTTACCAGAAAGTCCACTTATATTCAGTGCAGGCCACACCCCCAAGGAAACTTCCTTTCAAGTGATTGGGTACTCACAGTGATGATTGCTGTGATCAACATTATATCAAATCTCATCATAGAAGTGATCACATCATCATATGGCTGCCCCACCAAGTTGACACACAACCTTAACGATCACAGGAGATGCGAAGGAGTGTACCAAGTAATGGGAATGAAGGAGAGGATGAAAGAGGCAATGACTGATAGGTCCTGGTTACTATTAATCCTGGGTACCTGGGTTAAGAGGTATGTCCTCTGTTCCAGGGGACTGAAGCCAAGTTCTGGGATTTGGAAATAGTAAAAGACACGAGAGTCTGGTTTTAAAAGATGAGAGGAGCAACCGATGTGAGTGACTGAGTGTGTGGAGGAGGTTGGGGAGGAATATGCAGCATGAGTAAACAAGTGGTAAAAACCACATCCAATAAAATAGAAATCGGGGAGGTTCAGTTTCAGACAAAGGCCAAGAAAGTCGTAACATTTCCCTTTCACATGTTACCAGCATTAGAATCCCACCTTGAAAAGTGTGGAGTCAAAGCTCAGGCCGTGGGTAGGATTCGCTTTCTTAGGATCTGGCAAAAAAGAAGATAGGAAATGGAACTGAAGTCGAAAGAGAGAAGGTTATTTCTGGAGATGGCAGCTGTGAGATTCTCTAGCAGGTGGAAGGAGGGAGAACTAACATAATTAGGCTTCTACGGCTCTGAGGAAGGAGCACTGGTGGCACAATGGTTAAATTCTTGGCTGCTGACTGAAAGGCTGGTGGTTCTAACCCACCATGGGCTCAGCAGGAGAAAAGACCTTGCAATCTGCTCCAGTAAAAATTTCAGCATAGGAAACCCTATGGGGCAGTTCTACTCTGTCACATGGGGTTGCTGTCAGAATCAACTCAATGGCACTCAACAACTACTCTAAGGTAAAGTATTGTCTCGTTCAAATCACACCCGATTTTGTGGCTTAATAAAGAAAAACCAAACACCTGCTTAGTAAGGGACAGAACCAACACTTGAACCTGGGTCTTCTTGATCCCAGAGCTCATGCCCTTGCTATCTTCCTATGACCATGAGCAGCCATAAAGACTCCTTTCCCAGGGATAGTGATCAATCTGTCCAGATTCGTTTATGCACTAAACAAATCTTAAATCTTTATTGAGTGCCCATTATGTGTCAGGCATTGGGTTTGCTGTGGTTCTGCTTTGGGGAGATGTGTTCAATGCACACCTTCTGGCTACAGCATTCAGAGAAGGTAGCCCCTTCTCTGCTGTGGTCAGTATTCGATGAATTTCCACTGGGGTAGGGTCTGGAACATAGTGACCACTACTCTTTTGCCCAGGCTAGGGAGAGCAGAAGGAGGGAGTGCCACCAGGAAATCTGAGGGTCAAAGCTGCACTCCAGCTGTCTGTCACAGGGTCCTGTGTTAAAAAATAGGCCCAGGACACCTCCCTACATCTTTGCAGCCTAAGCACCATAATCACCAGGCCACCACCTCCCCTGGCAGGCAGCCCTGGGCAGCTGGAAAAGGTGACTTCCTACCATGATGGAAGAAGCCTGGCAGCCACGAGGCACTGACACACGGGGTGTCTCAGGTCCAGGCAGGAGTAACAGGGAGGCCAGCTTCCAGCAGGGAAGACCATCCTCTAATGGGACTAGCTGGGTCCCAGGGCCAGGAAGCACCCCTCCCCATTCATACACATATGCCCCATGCCCGTATCAGGGACTGCTCACTGTAGAACTGACAAGCATCATAAAGGAGCGTTGAGATAGCAATAACCCCCTGCTGTGATCAGATCTTACAACCCCCTGGGAGGCAGGCAATGCCTCTATTGTCATCTCCATCTTACAGACACAGAAACAGCCAGGCTTGAATAAAGATATTCAAACGAGTAGTTTATTTTCCTCAACTGAGCAAAAAGGAAAAGCAACATATTTAATGTTCTCATAGGGACCAGACTCTATTCAAGGCATAGCTCCGGAGCTTTTTCCAACATGTTGATCCAGACATTTGAAAGAAGCTTCTGGTTAGGGACCATCACTGCAATCAAGAGAAAGAGAAAGACTCTGGAGAGACTCAACCCTGGACTCACACCGCAGGCGCACAGCCTTCTTTTTTGGAGCTTTGGGGGAGAAATTGCCATGGACCAAAGCAGGGTGCGAATAAGCGGCCCCAACGTTATCCCTATATTCACCACCAGAGGGGGTAGTAGCTCCACATCCATGGTCTTGTCTTCAGTGCTAAGAAGGTAGTTGCTAAGGGTGAGAGATCCCAAAGGCTCTAAGAGTCATTTTCTCTCTCCCCTGTGCACACGCTGCCTGCATTTACTTAGTAAACCTCACTCTATTTTGTACAAAGAAGCCATGGCAGAAATCATCTGATCCCAGGCAGCTGTTTCCCCACTCAGAGAGCTCCAGAAATAGACTCCAACACCTTGCTTGGCTACTGTAACAGGCTCTCGGTGTGGGCTGCTGCCTGTCCACAGCCCCAGAGAATAGGAGCCAGACTAGGGCAGGTAAGCCCCCACCCCATCTCCATGTATTAGCCCCAGGGGAGGAAGCACTGTTCCTCCTCTTCCCCAGGAGGTCCTGCACAGCTGGCCTAGGCACCAGCTTCCATCCTTCTGGTCACCCCACAGATGATGCCTGCTCTCCTCCACAGCCAGTGGTGAGGGCAACAGTTAAACCCTCGCCTGGTGCTCAAAGCCTGGAACCCATTAGTCTGCACCCTTTTGTAGAGGTGAGTTCTGGCTCCTGAGACAACCCCATTTAGAATCTACTCCCACCCTCCTTGCCTCCAGTGTATCTGTCCTTGCTTCATTCCATCTGGTGTCCTCAGAGGAATGGCTAATTAAATTGAAAAGAGTTGGCCTATTTTTGGTGTTTTTCAGCTCAGACCTGGAGGAATAGCCACAAAGTTTGGAATGAGCCCCAGGGAGACGGAAAAGCTATGGGGTTGGCTGGTTATTCTAGGATAGGCAGATCCTAGGTCCCATAGGCTGGCTGTTCCATTTAAGGTTCCATCCCACTTCTTTTGGTCATCAGATTTGGGAATGTGGTAAAAACTGGAGGAAGAGGAAATATCCTCCTGGGCATTCTCCATCCCTGTTGTCCTACAAGAAGAAACAAGCTTATTTATTTGGCACTGTTATTTGTTGCAAGGTAGTCCCTGGATTAAGCAATCTACCACTAACTGAAAAGTTGGTGTTTCAAACCCATCCAGGGATACCTTGGAAGATAAGCCTGGTGATCTGCTTCCCAAAGCTCACAGCCTGGAAAACCATATGGACTAATTCTACTCGGCACACATGGGGTTGCCATGAGTCAGAATTGACTAGATGGCAATTGGTTTGAGTTTTAAATTTTATTTGTTGCAAAGTCAGAACAGCTTCGGTTTTCAAATAACACCTGCTTTCTGGAGAAAGACGGTGGGGGAAGGGTGGGAAGAGATGGCTGGGTTGCAGAGGTACACATCCCCAGCCTAAATCCCACTACTTGTATTTGAACAAGTATTGTGTCCTCCTGCATTGGTGATTCAGTGGTAGAATTCTCGCCTTCCATGCCGGAGACCCAGGTATGATTCCCAGCCAATGCATCTCATGTGCAGTACCACCCACCTGTCAGTGTTACTGTGATGCTGAACAGGTTTCAGAGGAGCTTCCAGACTAACAGAGACTAGGAAGATAGGCCTAGTCACCTACTTCCAAACATCAGTCAATGAAAACTCTATGGATCACAACAATCTTATCTCCAACCTGTCATGGGGATACACAGGCTTGGGCAACATTTTCTTTCATCGTGCATGGGGTCACCATGAGTTGGGGCCAACTCAATGGCAGCTAACAACAACATTGTTTCCTCCTAGAAGATTATTTTTCCAAAAACAAAACTCATCATGTTACTCCACTACGTTGGTTGCCTATTTGTTTGCTTAACTGACAAACTCCTTAACTGAACATAAAATGTCCCTTTCAAACAGACTCCAACTCTTCTCACCAGGCTCAACTCCTGGCATTCACCACTACCCTATGCTCTGGCCACCCTGAACTTTTCACCCCTTGCTGTTTCCACACATTTCAAATTCTCTGCTAGGAATTCCCTTCACTGCCTAGTAGATCCTACGCATTAATGGACTTGCAGTGTAAATATTACCTCTTCAGAGCCTTTTTGTTTAACACCTCTAGGAATTAGTCTCTCTCATTGTGTTTCTTAAGCTGGGTTCTCTCGAGAAGCAAAGCCAGTGAAGCATATATACGTGTGTGTGTGTGCATGTGAATGTGTATATATATATATAGAGAGAGAGAGAGAGATTCATCTCAAGGAACTGGCTTACGTGGTTGTAGAGGCTGGTAAATTCCAAGTCCATGGGTCAGGCATCGGGCTGGAGGCTTCTCCTGACTCACATAGCTGCAGGGACTGATAAACCCAAGATTGGCAGACTAGACGGCAGGCCACTGGCTCACGGGCTGTGGAGGTTATGAATCCAAGATGGGCAGGTAATACAGTGGGCAACTGACTCAAGTCCCAGGAACCAGAGGTCAGATAATGATGAGCCAGATGCAGGATCCAGAGCAAGCAAGCTTTGCCAGAACATCCATATATATATTGGATACAGACCACATCCCGGAGGAAACTCCCCTTACAACTGATTGGCTGATCACCTCAGGTCATATCATGGAGGATGACTACATCATTACATAACCGCCAAACCACTGAGAATCATGGCCTGGCTAAGCTGACACACAACCTTAACCATTACACAGTGCTTCCCCCTGAACTTTGTTCATACCTCCGTTACACCACCTACCACTCTGTAATCTTTTTTTCTTTTTTCTTTTTGTTATTCTGTTCCATACAGAATATGAGCTCCTTGAGAGCTAAGAATGTGTTTAATTCATTTGTATAGCCTGCATTCCTAGCCTGGGGCCTTCTATATGAGAGTCCAGTGAATTTTTATGGATACACTGCTGGATTAATTAGGACGTCCCTTTAGAGATGGAAGAAACTTGTCCTTCAGAGAGCCCAGCAGTTGGGCAAACTGATCCTTCCCAAGTGAGGTGAGAAGTAATATGTGGAGTCAGACAACTACAGTCAGATGGGTGTCTTTGGCCATGGCTATAATGTAAAATCTTAGGGGTGGAACATCTGAAATTTGATCTTGAGGTGGATCAAGTTGCTAAGTGGTATTCTGCTACAGTGAGGGAAGGCAGTCCCAGCCCTCTTCTCACCTGTCCTCTGAGCTCCATCTCACCTCCCACTTCCTCCAAGAAGGCTTCCCTGAACACTCCTGTCTCCTGCCTCCTCGGCTGGACTACTCAGTTCTTGAAGCATCGTTCTGTGTTTTATCCTTGATGTACGGCACCATGCTGGCACATGTTTTGTGCTCAGATAATGTTTATTGAAAATGATGAAATTGCCTGCTTAAAGACTCTGCTTGCCCCTCCGGACCCTCTCCCCACCCTTCTCCACTGAGCTCTGTGTCCTGGGGATGGAGGGGAGGGATGTGTGGCCTTTTTGGACTACACCAACAAGGCTCCCCTCTGCTCTGATTTTTGGTCATTGTTGGCCAATGGGAGTATGGGAATAAAAATGAGATGGCAGACCACCATTGTTGTCTAAGATTCCGGGAGCCATTTCCTTCCCTTGCCCTGTGTGTCTTGCCCTTGCGTGCCTCGTTGTCCTCTAGGGGTTTCCTGTAACCCTGCCCACACTTTGTAAAGGGCCTCTTCATTAGGCACTCCTCAATTATTCCGTTTTGAGTGGGGATTGCACACAGTGTCCACTGGAGCCTTATTCACTCCTGTGTCTAGCTCCCTGCCTGTCAGGGTTCTTTCTCCAGGTGCCCGCTCAACATTGGTGCTTGGCCCTAGTTTGGCTCAGAATCAAACTGACTGATTATATTCCAGGAACTGTGTTAGACGCTTTTGCATATGTCCCAGCCCCACGTTCACTTCTTAAATTTCTCAACCAGAGAGAAAATGAACAGTGTCTCCAACCTTAGGAGTAATCTCCATGGAGTCTGGAGTTCCAGAATGGTTCTTGAAATCACAAATGCTCCTGCTCTAACTGGTTTTGCTGGACAAATTAGATATGCAGATTTGGAGGTAGGTTTGTTTGGTTTTTGGTCACAAATCTCTCCTTGAACAATCCACCATCTGATCAGTAATCTCCAGAGCCTGTTGAATGGGTTCTGCCTTCTCACCCTATGGCCATCACCCCGGTCCAGGCCCCTCGAGTTCAGGCTCCTTGGGCCCACAGTAACTTCTGCTCTCTGGACCTCCCCACTCTACAGCACGATGTCATCATGCAGAGAACAAGTTTTCTGTCCCTTCATGATCCCCAGGCCCCTATCCAGCCACCCCACTGCAAGGAACAGGTGCTCCTGGGGTTGAGCCATTCCAACCATAATACACGTGGCATTTCTCGCTAGGAGGATCTGAGCAAAGTAGCCTCTTGGCTCAAGGCTCCCCCAGCATTCCAGGGAACTCAGCTGTGAACAGAGAGGTCTCCAGCTTGCGGAGAGAATCTCTTAACCTAGTTCTGGGACTTCAGTAAAACGATCAGTGCCAGTGTACAACCTCTTCTCCCAGGAGCCCCAGCTGCGCTGTCCTAGATTGCCTAGAGGACTCTGAGGGTGAATTCCTAAGCATGGTGCCTAAAGGGAAACTGAGGCCTAGAGAGGCGAAGCAGGGAGTCCTGAGTCAGAGGAGAAGGTGGGTGAGAGAAGAGAGGTGTCGGAGTGTGTTGCTCAAGGTAGACAGATGCTGGCATTCTGAGCAGCGAGGAGTGGGAGTACCGGGTCGGGGGTGGGAGTACGGGGCGGGGGGCGCAACTATGGGAAAGAAAAGATATGGAGTGATGTGGGGAGCGGAAGGGAGTTCTGGAAACGACTGGTGCCAAATGAAGATTTGATCATGGAAGGTTTTGCCAAGCTTTTCCTCCCTTCAGCTCCTCCCCCACACTGTCCTCACCAGTGCTGGAACCTGTGGCCCATAGCTTTGCCTGGGGCAAAGGCCTACCGGCCGCCTCCCACCCTGGCCCGAATTGCCCTTCTGTCTGCTCCTCTCTGTCCACCCAGGTCCTGCAAAGAAGAGCCGGCACCTTCGCTCAGAGAGCTCCTCATGCCAGAAGAGACACTTGAGCCCGGAGATTACCCGAGCTCTCTTTTTAACCAGCCTCAGCGCATGTGACTGGCGGGCGTCCAGGCAGACATACGCAGGCCAGACCTCGGGCAGAGCACACGGCCCTGTTTATTTCCTACCCGGTTCTCCCACACTTGGGGCTTTCTCATTGTATGTGAGCCCCAGCTGGCGCCACTGAACTGCCCCATCGTCAGCCTTTGCCCCTTTCCTAACGCAGAAGGTAAAAATAACCCCCTTTCGGCAGCTCTGGGTAGCTGGATGGGGGTGCTGGGAATTCAGTGTAAACACAGTGGCGGTGGGGCGGGGTGGGGTGGGGGGTTGAGGGGGTGGTTTCTTCTCAATAGAGCCATTTCTTGGCAGCAGCAGGGAGAGTCTTGACTTGGTTCTGCTGTTAAAGGGCAAGGGTGTGTGGTCTCTCTTTCGTGGGCCTCAGTCTCCCACCTTTTCATCTGGGGAGAGACTGCACACCATTGATTCACATCCCCGGGGCAGGAGGCATTGTAGACAGTGAGCCATCAGTGGGGGTTGCAAGGGGTCAGAAAAAGAAAAAGAGGAGAGGAAGTGATGCTGACAGGGGCAGTCGCCACAAATCCTCTGTGACCTCCAACCTGACCCTTGGTCTTTTTTTTTTTTTGGACTCCCAGGGCACCTGCCAAGCACCCCTGGTGGTGCAATGGTTAAGTGCTCAGCTGCTAACTGAAATGTCTGCGGTTCGAACCCACCGGCCTGCTTGGTGGGAGAAGGATGTGGCGCGGCAGTCTGCTTCCATAAAGATTACAGCCTTGGAAACCCTACGGGGCAGTTCTACTCTGTCCTATAGGGTCGCTATGAGTCGGAATCCACTGGACAGCAACGGGTTTTGTTTGAGGTTTTTGGTACTTGGCTACCATAATGGAGTCCTGGTGGTATGGTGGTTAAGAGCTATGGCTGCTAACCAAAAGGTCAGCAGTTCGAATCCACCAGCCGCTTCTTGGAAATCCTATGGGCCAGTTCTACTCTGTCCTATAGGGTCGCTATGAGTCAGAATTGACTAGACGGCAATGGATTTGGTATTTTGGTTTTACTGACCATAATGTGTCTCACTGTATTTCAATTCTCTACCTGTTTGACTTCCCACAACGTTCTGAGCCCCCAGAGAGTAAGCAAGGACATGTGTCTTATTCATGTTTGAATTGTCCAGCACAGTGTCTGGCACACAGAAGACACTGGGCACTTACTGAAAGAAGGAAGAATGAGAAGGCAGGCGGAGAAAGGAGGGAGGTTGGGCTGGGAGCCCCTGCAGAGCCTCAGGCGGAGGGTGTGGGTGGAGAGGAACCTCCAGAGCCAGGGGCTCCTGCAGTGGTTCCCTATCTGCTTTCTAACTTTATAGACTCAGAGCTCGGTGGTCTGGGAACTCTGAGCTTTGTCCCCTCCTCCACCCCCACCCAGACTTTCCCAGTAAAGCTGGCCCTCCCCACCTCCCTTCCACCCTCCCGCGGTTCTGGATTTCATAGAATTTGAATAAATTAAGAACAGAGGAATCACGATCTCTTTGCAATGTAGCAGCCTCAGCCAGTTTGGGCTTGGATAGGAGTGGTGTGTGTGACACAGCAATTGCAAAACATCTGTCCCTGCAGGAAGCCCATCACGGAGGTGCTTGATTGAGGGGAAGCACCTGTGGTCCAGAAGCTCTTCTCAGTTCCGAAGGACTCTTACCCCTCCTCCCTGTCACACAGGTTCATGACAGCTCTCTGGCGTTGCTAAGAAGATAGTGACTTTGGATTCCAAGGAAAGGAAGAGGTTCTCGAGTGAGGAGGGTTTACCGAGGGGACTGGAGTCAGGGCTTTGTGGGACAGCTGTCCAAAAAGTACAAGAAAAGCTCTCAGGGAAGCAGTTTCTGAATCCATCCCATGGACTCATCTTTGTCTCTTGGGCTCTGACTGGGTTTGACAGTGGGACAGAAATAAAAAAAAAACGTTGATTTAGCAAACAGAGAAAACAGCAAGGCAAGCCAGTTAGTTGTTGAGGGAAATAGGGAAAGAGAGAGAACAGGTGGGGAAGCCTGATGCCTGCTGTTTTCTCCTCTACTGTGATTGATTTGGGTGGCTAATTTAGGATTGAACTGGCATCTGAGGAGGGGACAGCAAGAATCAAACACCTGATCTGAAGTCATGTCAGAGAAACCTCAAGAGTCACCCCATATCATCTTCAAGAAACGGAGGGAAATGAGAATCAAATAGCTAACGGGTAACACATCTTCCGCACCTTCCATCCTCTCTCCTCCTCCTCCAGCTCAGAATATGAGCCTCACACTGTACGCAGCAGACTCAGAACGTTCTCTCCTGAAACCATCTCCCCTTCCCACCCCACTCACTTGCAGATTTAGACATACAAATTTTAAAACCAGAACACAGTGTAGATAATGTGTTGAAGAATGTTCTCTGAACCTACTGCCCAGCTTTTGTTACATTCTGAACGTATGGTGGTCTGCCAGGCTGTCAGTCAGCACTCCCTACCCCTGATAAAATGTCACTTTTTTTGTACATAGTAGTTGCTCAACAAACCACTGTGGAAAGAATAAATGGACCATCGAAGGCCAGTGTGGATGGGCTCTGCTGGCAGGGCAGAGGTGTTTTGTTTGGGCCAGGGCTCCACCCTAGGAAGGCTTACAAATTCTCTGCAGTGGTTCAGATTGAGTGTCCTGGGTTTGCCCTGTACCAGGAGCTGTTCAGCAGGCAGATGCAAAGGCAAGCTGGGTGGCCTTTGCAAAATAAGCAGGTCACAGCCTTGAAAACCCTATGGAGTACAGTTCTGGTCTGAAACACATGGGGTCAACACGAGAAATTGACTCCATGGCAACTGGTTTGTTTTGGTATGTTGAAAAGCTATGGGCAACGCACCTATAGCTCAGATTGCCATTTTCACTGCCTTTTCTAATCTGGGAGTTTTAGCCTTAAATGGCATAAAAAGCTATAGGAGTGTCCCTGGCTTGGGGAAATTAGAACAGCTATATCGAAAGCTGAATACTCTTAAATCCTGCCTGGCCTAGAGTTCTTCTACCAGCAGTTGTTTTGTGTTGAGTACAGGAAGGTCCGCGTCTAGCTTTCGGCCAGGGTCTCATGAGGCAGAAAACCAGAAAGCCTGCTCAAGAATCTAGGGAACAATCCAAGGATCACAGAAGGCATTCCCTCAGTTCCGCGTCCAGTTAGCTTCTGTTGCCGAGGCAATAGTGGCTGAGAGCCAAATCAGAAGCAGACTGGAACCGAGCTGCCCAAAGGCCCCAAGAATAGTTTCTCCTCTCCTCGCATTTGCTCAGTTCCCTCAGGCTTTAAAACAAAGCCATCCCATCGACCAAAGCTGGGCCTAAAAAAAACATCCAAACTTCCCAAACAGTCTTCCTTGAAGCCCCTCATCAAGCTTCATCCTTAAGCCAAGCTCGGGCCCCAGGAGGGTAAAAGTCAAGGTGCCAGGGAGGTGGTCTTTCACAAGTACCGTTGTGATGGCTAGTTTTGTGTGTCAAGTTGGCTAGGCTGTGGTTCCCAGTAATTTTGCCAAACACTAGACTAGTTGCTGTTCCATAATGTAATGTAATATAATCACCTACCATAATGCAATCTAAGCTAATGTGACCAATCATTTGAAAGGGGAGTTCCTTTGTGTGTGGTTTGCCTTCAGACTATAAGTAGGTATTTTGGCAGAATTTTCTTTCTCTCTGTCTCCCCTTCTTGACATCAGTGACCTAAGGGTCTTGGTATGAAAGCCTCCAGAAGTCTCCAGCCTACTGTCTCACCTACGGCTCCTAGGACATAAGCTTGCAAAAAGCCTCCAGCCTGCTGCTGACTGATGGATCTTGGGATGTAAGTCTGCAGAAGTCTCTGGCTGCCGCCTGACCTATGGATTTTGGACTTTCTAGTTCCCACAATTGTGTGAGCCAATCCCTTGAAGCAAATCTCTCTCTATATATATATGTATCTGTCTTACTGATTCTGTTCCTCTGGGAACCCTGACTAAGACAACCACACAGATGTTTTCTCATTTCCCTTCTCCACAACAATGCTGGGGCTCACATGAGAGACTGAACAGGAGCTCTGCGAACCAAAAAGGTACTGGCTGCATCTGTAAGGCTGGATATCATCGCTCTCCTTTCCCCTTCCCAGTATCTCCTTTCTGGAGCCCTGTATCACTGTCATCAAAGCCAGGTGAGAGAGGCTGTACTTGCAGCACAACCCGAATAATCCATAGCAACTAGTTCTCACCCACCCTACTGGGAACACTTTGGAGTACGGCACGCAGGTCCTGCTGGGAACGCCCTCAGCCTTGGCTCTGAAACAACCATGAGATGTTGAAAATCTCTCAAAGCAATTCATATTTATTTTTTTAAAAACCAAACAGCACCCGTCCCCCCACCAAAAAAGCACTGACTCATGCATGCCAGATTGCACTTTTCAGAGGAAGGGTGTCAGCAGACGTAAATGAACAATGACAGAATCCCGTGACACCAAAACGATTCAAACCCGACGCTTTTAGAGGCTGACACTCAGAGCTGAAATAGCCACAGGTCAGGATTTGCCTGATTTGGGCCTCTACTTCCTTTGTAGTCTGTTTGTGTGGTGGCAGGAGAAGTGAGAATCTTTCCAGTCACCAGTCAGGCAGGCTTCTCCTATTAGAGAAAAATTATTAGAATCCAGCCCTGACTTAGAGGTCAGTGAGCTATATTAAGAATCATATCCTGCCCCTTCAAAGTCTAGACCATGTATTTGTAGCTCTGGCTTATCTCAGGGGTTCTGGAACTCAGGGACCAGAGAGTGTTTAGTCCTTACATGGTTGGGTTCACTGTGACTCATACACAAACCTTTTTCACTGAAATTAGCAGGCATAATTTGACAGACACTTAGAAAGGGTTACCCCCAGTGACATGATGGTTGAAGGCTAGATCTGGAAGCACATTAAAGTTCTTGGGCTTCAGGAAGCACAGGTTGAAGTTGAAAGTGGGACACGCAGAAGTGAGGGTGTTAGAAGTATTATTTAAAACGAGGAGACTGATTCCTGGCAGAGAACAAGAGTCTGCTTTGCCAGTCCCTGGGCTTGTCTCTTTATTTGCACGGACTCCAGATTTTTCCTATCATGGATGTCTGCAGTTGGCTCTCAGGATAGAAAGTTATGGCGCTCTATGGACTGGTCCTCTCTGGCAAGACCATGAAGAGATAAGAGGAAAAATATGTTCTGGCAATTCCACCTCATTCAAAAGGTAAGTATTTATCCTTAAATCTCAAAAGAGAAACAGCTACAGAGGCAGTCTGGAGCAATCACTGTTACCTTTCCGACATCCGTGTTGATGACATCAAGCAACAGATGCAAAAGAAATAATTAAAAATAAATGAGAAAGAGTTTTCCATGATTCACCAAAGTAGTAGGAATATTCTGTTAGTCAGGAAAGCTTAGAACCATTTATCAGCTGCTACCTAAAGTTTAGCATTTAACTTTAATTACGTCTGGTTAGCAATCAAGCAGAACACAAAGTGTTTCAACACGACCAGCTGCTACAAATCCAAACTATTTCATAGTTTGAATTTTTATTTAACCTTTTGTTTTTTGTTCACACGATGCACCCCATTCTTAGCAGACTAAATACTATGAAAACTAAAACGTTAATGAGGTGAGCCAGTCAATCTGTCTGCCCCAAACCCCTTAACACACCTAGGCATAAAGCATGCTAATATAGTCCATAAGCCAGTTTCCTCTGTGAAGATCCAGGCTAGACTCTTTTTCCTCTTACACTGCGCTCCTGTGGAGGCAGAAACAGAATCCTTTTGTGACAGTGGAGTTATGGTTACATTTTTCCTTTCATTATCATCAAGGTAACTGTCTAATGATGGACCAGAATAAAGTGGCCTCATGTTAATTCTTACCTAATTACCCTTTCCCAAAACGAGAGCTGAGATTAACTGTATGGTCAACTTACATGGAGGGAAACCAGCCTCCATTATCTGCCCTTCATCAATGAGCATCAAAATCTGTTCTTCACAACATCTTGGAGACATGGGCCTGCTCATTTGAAGCTTACATTCTTATGTAAGGAGGAATCATGATGGCACATGATCAATGAATAGATCAACGGCAGCGAGGGTAGAACGTAGTACAGACTCTAAACAGATGATCAGGTATTACATGGATTAGTCAATTTCCCATATTAAAAGAAATAAATGATTTAAGGAACGAAATAAACAAAAATTCCTACCCAACTCTCTCATTGGGTCAATAATCATTTTGGAAATTCAATTTAAAAATCAGTAAGTCAACCAACTTGACCTGTCTAACTGAAATGACTAACAGCAAAAATGGTTAAGGAACAGTCTAGTAACTGTGAATAAGACACAGTCTGAATCTCTGCACTAACTCGGATCCGATTCAGTCACTCACTGCTATGGCTGGGCAAAGATCCAAGTGAAAATTTAACAGTGGCTGAAAAAAGGAGCATAGGGTGACAGCCTCTAAAAACCACAACTTGTCCCTAAACCGGAAACCTGTCTATAAGCCTCCTTAAATCCATCAGTACAACCACCACGTTTTAAAGCAGCCCACTCTCCCCAAACCTGAATCGGCCCGCAGCAGACAGACACGCCAACTTGAATGACTCTGCTCTGCGTCACTCTTTAGGTTGCCAAATTTAGACAAAAACACATCTATTCACTTTCCCAGAGCTTTCTAGAATGTCTAGTGTCATAGATGGTCTATATCCTTTCACTCAGGCCAGTTCCTGTAACCTCACAGTCGATGCAGAATGCAGAAACAAACCATGCCAACCTCAGCCACAGGCTCGTGTCTGACCAAGGAGACCTCTCGCTAGAAACACAACACAGAAATCCGGTGCGCGTCAGATGTTTGGGGTGGCAGTTCTTTTAATAGTTTGCTTAGAAGAGCAGGTCTTCCACACTGATAACAACTGGCAAAACCACCTCAACACATGCTCTGCCCAGATAGTGCAGGAGACGCTCAAACAACTTCGTCAACAAGTGAAGGGAATTCAGCAGGAGACAGAGGGATCTAAAGGAGTTGTGAATTACACTGCCTTCTGTCAGCCAGGAGAAGAGGAGATAATTAAGGTTTTAAATAGTTCAGTTTCTCAGTCACCAAAGTACCAGGATGTCCCCCCTTCAAAGGGGCTGAGGCCTCAGTTTGGGGTCTTCCCTGCCATCTGGCCCTTGTGCTTGGGAGGCTGCAGTCACACCTGAACCCTTATGATGCTTCTGTAATAAACGTTCATTCTCATTTTTCACAGCCTTGCTGTGGCAATCAAGGATACTTCTGGCTAACAGGTAAATACGTCCATGGCATTTTCCTTCTCTCTTCTTGTCTACCATGCTGCTCAAAAAGCAACAGAAGAACCTCCTTCCAGTCTATGGAGTTCGCAGACTAAATTCTAGAATAACGAAAATGAGAATGGTTCATTCTGAGAACTATGTTTTGGAAAGCAAATGCTCTACTTTAAAGGACACACTTTTAGGATAGAATTTGGGCATACTTTTGTTTAGAGGAAGGAGCCCTGGTGGCGCAGTGGTTAAGAGCTCAGCTGCTAACCAAAAGGTCTGCAGTTCGAATCCACCAGCCGCTCCTTGGAAACCATGCATGGCAGTTCTACTCTGTCTTGCAGGGTCATGATGAGTCGGAAACCACTCAACAGCAACGTGTTTTTTTGTTTGTTTTTTGTTTTGAGGGTGGGGGAAAAAAAAGCAGCAGTAAGTTAGTTACTGTCCCTTCTCCACCCTTCTAAGACATCTGGCCAGCAATTAAAGATTTACATTTTCACAGAAAAAAAGGCTGCTGAAGTGAGTGAGGATAATGGAAAAAAGGGGACGGGGAGGGGTGGATAATCACTGGTTTCTGGATTTTCAGATAAGGTAGAGCTTTCTTCTTATAACTGAAGTTCGCTCAGAATCTGGAAAACAGCCTTAGATTTAAACTGGAAGAGGGAAAAATGTGGCACATTAAGGTGGCAGATAGCTGGAAAGAGGGGAAGCTTTGAAACTAGTTAGGTTTACCTGATAGTGATCACATCTATAAGGAAGACGGTTCATTAAACCGCATGCAGGTAGGCTGATCCATGGAATACCAGTAAGTTTGGGAGCCACAATTCTTGTGCTGATTCTACCTTTGACATTCTGGGTCAGTTAGGGGCAAAGAAGCTGCCTTCTCTTCTTTGGGGATGGGAGAGGAAAGAGGAAGGGGAGGCAAACAATTAAGCTGAAAACCGATGCCTTAAAAGGCTATTTGGTAAAGTAGTGAGATGGCTGTAAAATGCTTTGTATGCCCGGGAAACAAATCAGAGGCAAAAGAACAACAATTAAAAACCAAACCAAACACCCCACATCAGAGAACTGAAGGGAAGAGGAATGAATCACTGGAAAGTAGTGACACCAGTTTTCCAGGGGACCAGAGCTTCCTGGTGCTTCCTCCAGCCCACAGTCTGCTATGAGCCCTCTCACCTAGAACGGGCCCACAGAAGGACCTGCTGGGGCAAGAGACCTAGCTTCCTTTCCTACACACCTACCACCATGTCTCAAATTACACCTCTCTGAGGGAGACTAGAAGTGAGGAGAGGTCAAGAGATACTTTTTGGTATACCTTCTATCTTGCGAGAAAGGGATTTAAGCCAATAGAGGAATACATAGCTTGAAGTACATCTGGCGATAATAACAAAGATACATTGACCTATAAAAACTCATTTAATGTATATTGCAGGATGGCCAATACAAGCTGGTTAGGTAATCAGCCCTTGAAGAGTTTTTACAGTCATATAAAAATGTTTTGCCTGTTAAAAAAAGAAGTCTAGTCTAACAAAACATATCCACTGATGGGCTAGTACTTTTTTTTTCTTCCATTTGCAGGTTTGCAAAATAATTCAAAATACACGTATATGCATTTCTGAGTACACTGCTGTCCATTAGCTAATCAGTTTTGGCAGCACGCTGCACAGAGGTATACCACCATTGGCTTCCGACATTAGGTTAGCTTTAAGCTTGCTGGCTATTCCAACAACTGGAGGCAGTTTGGAACCAAGTCCCTGGAAAGCATTTGTAGGATGTACCACCCGTTTCCCTGCCACCTTTCCTGTGGTCAGAGGTCTGGGCACAGACTTGCTGATCCAAGGGTGTCTTAATGCTTGAGCTGGGGTCAGGCGGGCAGAGGGATCCCAATGAAGACACCTCTTCAAAAACTCTACAAACAAGTAGTCATCACACCCTTTCAGTGCTGTTACCCAGTCTTTGCTGCCTGGGGGACCCCGCTTTTTACCCCTACGTGAGCGGCCTCCCACAAGCACAACCCTCCCATCGGCCTGAGTGGTCACAGAGCAATAGCGAGGTAGGCCCTTGGAATTAATAAAGTACTTGGCACGTTTGGATTGCTCCAGAAGTTTTGGTGGCGGCATCCCGAGAAGCTCCATCATGCAGGCCAACTGGTCTCCCTCATCCTCTCCGGGGAAGAGAGGCTGTCCTGTCAAAAGTTCTGCAAGGATGCAGCCGAAACTCCAGATGTCAATGGGCGTGCTATAGCGGCTTCCTAAGATGATCTCTGGAGCTCTGTAGAACCGAGACTGGATATACGTGTAAAGCTTTTGGTACTCGAAGCAGCTGGACCCAAAGTCAATGACCTTGGTTGCACTGCGCCCGTGGTGTTTCAGGAGAATGTTTTCTGGCTTCAGGTCGCAGTGAATGATCTTATTTTTGTGGAGAGCATCCAGGGACTGCAGGATGGACTGGGCAAACTTGCGCACTAACTGGACGCTGAAACCCTGAAACTTGTTTTTTTTAATTAGCTCATAAAGGTCTATGCTCAACAATTCAAAGGCAATGCAAACATGGTTCCGGAACGTGAAACTTTCCAGCATGTGGATAACATTCATGCTACCAGTTTTATCTTGTTTTTTGAGATGCTCCAAAATCCGGATCTCCTCTGCTGCTTGACGACGGAAGCGCTTCTCACTGCGCACCACCTTCAGGGCCACATACTGCCCAAGCTTGTGATCGTAGACCCGGGCTACCTGCCCAAAACTCCCCTTGCCAATAATTTTCAGCACCTCGTATCGATAAGCTAGGTGGTCTCGAAGTACATGAATATAGGCCCCGTCTGCATCATCATACCCCCCATTATTGGGACCACCAATAACTCCGTGTCTTTTCTTGGCATTTGGACCCACAAAATAAATTTCTGGATAATTGACGATTTCCAGCTTCTCATAAGCAGTGAGGTGGTGTTTATATTGCTTCAGGGCTTGTTCTGGAGTCAAAGGCACCATTCTGGGTGCTTTGGAGGAACTGCTGGACTTTGCCATGTTCAAGCTATCTGAACTTCTGCCCTGAGAGACGGTAGGAGAGCATTTTTCTGAGTTGGTGATGCCAGCTGACTGAAAAGTATCGGGTCTGCTGTTGCTGAATTCTTGAAACAGCTGCTCTACCTTCATCTCACCTCCATTCAGAAAGTGCTGAGTATGCTCGCTCGTCAGCTGCTCGGTGGTAACCTATGAAAGAGAAAAATGAAGATAATGTTGAAGCCAGTAAAAAGACTGGAAGATGAAAGGATCCTCCCCCCACCTGAACAACAATGACAACAAAACAAACAGGTCCAGTCATGTTTAAGGTCACAATGTTCCAAAAGGGAGATAAGAAAAGCGGGGGTCTCTAGAGCCTTGGGTTATACTAATCGTCAGACTCCCTGAATATTTTGGCCACCCTAGCACCCCATCTATCCCTTGCTTTGTTCAAGACCCCAGACATGCTAGGTTCCTTCTTACAGGTATGTCTTTGCATTGAGAATGCTTTCACACCCATTCCCTCAACTCCTCCCTTCCTTCGAGGCCCAATCCAAGGCCTCTCTCTTCCACTCAGGACTACTCCAAGCCCGTGCTAATTAGCCTCACATCTTAACTGCAGCTCTTAAGAGTCTGTACCACACAGTTTGGCACTTGATGATATACTGTCTATACTGCTTATTAATCGCTTCAAGTATCTTCCCAAATCTTAAAGGCATGTAACAGGCTTGAAATAAGGCATATTCAAGTGTTCTGCAAACGACAAGAGTACAATTAAGTGGCAGAGGCAGGATTTGAAACCAGGTCTTCTGACTCCCAGTCCAGGGTCCTTCCCATTAACGTACCTCAGCCCTAGGTTCTCCTAGTCCTGTACTTCCCTCTAGTAGGGATGACTCGCTAATCACAGCCTGGAATCAGCCGAGGCCTCGCTGTCTACTCCCAGGTCCCCATATGAATTACTGCAGCCTTCTAGTTTAGCTCTAAGCCAGAGGGAACTCTGGGGATCAGCTAAGCCAACTGTTCACGTATCTGCTGAGTAACGGGGAGCTGGGAGAGGAAGGCAGTAAGGAGCTGGGGTGAGTGAGAATCTCAGGTCCCTGGGTGCTTCTTATATGACTGTCAACTAAAGAGGCAGAGTTTCTTGCAAGCCCACATGATAAAGGCATATCACCCCTTTTTATTCTCTTTTGCTTAACATTTTCCTGGAACAGTAACCCCCAAAATAAAGCTCTACTTATTCCTCTGAATTGAAATAAGATTCCTTGAAGTAATATGTAGGAAAAGAAAAGCAAAAGTAGATGACACTTTAAAAAAAAAAAAAAATTAAGAAAAATGTAAGAAGGGGTTAGAAAGAAAAAAAATAAATCTTTTGTGAAAAAAAGTCTCGGATACTTCAAAGAACATCAATTTTTCTCAACTGACCCTGAAGAATTGTACCCCTCCCTGGTGCGTTTGATAATTTCAGAGTGTCTACGATCAGGGATAAATAATTCCAGAGGAGCTCCAAGCTACAGTTATAATCTCTAAGAATGTGAAAAAAATCAAAAGGTAATGATCCCAAGTGGCCAAACCTTTAGGAAAAAAAAATTTAATATAACCTAAGCAAACAATAATACCTGGCCTACTTAAAAAAACATAGAAAACGTAATATAAAAAACAAAAACATAAACAACAGAAAAAGGATGAAAAACACTTAAGTGCTGACATAGCTCACACCGTCCCTAATCTAGTTGTGAAGCGGCCAGTACAACGGTAGCCATATGCTGGCACTTAGTTTGAAAATACAGAGGTGAAATGTGGACCAGAGATAATCTCTGATACTCAGATAGAGAACCATCACTGCTCAAGAAAATAAATGGGCCTGCAGACAGAACCTAAATACTTTGCTACAATGCAAACCACCCAACATTTTTCTCATCAATAATTAGGTCAAATAACTATTTCTGTTTTTAGGGATGACAAAATAGAAGCAGACCATATTCATCCATCCACCCATCCAACATCCATGTGAACACTTACTGTTCACTATTACAAGTGCTAAAAAACAGGTGTTCTCAGGGAACTGCAATCTATTAGGAAATCAACTTGGCTGAACTAGGAAAGAACTATAATCATTTGGCTCTAGTTAGATTTACATAACAAAAATAAATATCTGCATACAGTCTCAGCCAGTTTTCCTTAAAATATTTACTACTTAACTCTAATGCTTCTGTATATTTACTACTGGAGTCTTTGGGACACATCCTAGAGAAATATGAAGTCAAAAGGCCTGGGTTAGGGTCCTTAAAAGCTGTGAGGTCCCTGGGCAGGTTACTTGAGCTTTCCTAATCTCAATTTCTTTATCTGTAAAATGTGGATGATAATATCTACTAGCAAGATGTGTAAATCAAATTCTAATTAATAAAATGTATGAAAGACCCTTAGAAACGATGAGGCATTGTAAAAACAGTGGTCACAATTAGGCAAGATTCTCAATATATCTAGGTTTAAACTCTTACACACCCTCCACCAGGCATCTGGCATTATGTATGCCTTCTGCTCAGTGAAGGTCCCCACAACAGGCCTTCCCCTTCAGATGCATGGATACTCCTCACCCACTCTCCCCGACGTAAAACCTACTTTGAACTAGCTATACAATTGAATGTGTTACCTCTCCAGGGTTATTTGAACTTTAACAGAAGATCAATGCCTTAACCCAAAGGAATGACTCTAGGAACTTCAGTCATCAATGACAAGCTGGTAGGAAAGGTATCTTGGTCCAGGGTCCATCCCTGGGTATTTCACCTACTCTGCCTACATGTAAGGCTGTGCTGGCTCTGGAGGTCTTCATTTCTGTTTGCGATAAAGAGAGGATCTCAGGTACAGAACATTAATAAGAACAGATACATAACAGAAATTTAATTTCCACAGAACTATTACAATAAGATTAAGCATGGCTTTTGGATTTCTTGACTCATGGTTTTCCCTTTAAGTGGGCCTAAATCTCTTTTCCTGCAAATTAATTCTTACTGTGCCCTCTGGAACCACAAGAAGTATACAAATTTCATGCAAGAGCCGTTCAGATACCTAAAAAGGACCACGGTACTCCCTACCCCACCGTTCTTCTCTAGGTTCATCATCCCCATTGTGTCTTCTCTACCTTCCGTGACACGTGTTCAGGTCCTCTTGCTATCCTGCTCACATTTTCAACAGAGGCTGCACTTTATTTCTGTCTCTTTTGAAGTGTGGCTCCCAGAACAGAACACAGTAAAACTTCAGTCTAGTCCACTATGGAGTATCAATATTTGACTCTCCAGTTTATCTAGAGAATTCAGGAAGGAATTTTTCCAAACTGGAAGGAGTTTTCACCTTAGCTTTCTTTCCTGTAAATAACTCAAATACTGGCCTAAATCAATTATGTATCAAGCCCGCTGTGCTATAAATAAAACCTTCCTTCCATTGTTCTAGAATCTACAATATTCACAGGTTGAAGTACAATAGTTATAAAAACACAATATATTTCTAGTCTAGGTTAAAAATCACAACAACCAACCAATGTATATGATCAACTATATCAAATATTTTGCTAACTATGTATTTATTTCCAGAGAGACAGAAAATGCTGGATTCATCATGTTTTAGTTCTTAAAAATGCTTCAATATACTGTTAATGAAGTTGGTGGACTCATGACATTTCAATAGAATCTTCTACTGTTTTAATCAAGTCTTAAAGAGCTTTTTAAAAAAAAATATTTATTTTGTTGTTGAGAATATATACTGCAAAACATACACAAATTCAACAGTTTCTACATGTACAGTTCAGTGACACTGATTACATTCTTCGAGTTGGGCAACCATTCTCTCTCTCCTTTTCTGAGTTATTCCTCCTCCATTAACATAAACTTACTGCCCCCAAGGTTCCTATCTGATCTTTCCAGTTGCTGTTGTCTAAGTCTTAAAGATCTTGATAAGAATTTCAGAAAAAGAATATCCTTGTCATCTAGATATACAACCCACTCTGTCTCCCAACCCCCGACACCAAATCCCTGCAACACAAAGCTTAACCCGATAAAAGCCCATGGACAGATCGATTTATAGTTTACAAGGAGAATGTTGAGTATCTTGGATAAACGATGAAGCTAAAAGACTCTGTGAAAAGAGCAACAGGGTCTTGGGATGGAATGATCACATAATGAGCTACAAACATCACCAAAAGCTCAAAAAGTCTTTTTTCAGCAAAAGTTGCAAAGCTACAACTGGGTTAGAATCAACAGTCATGTGTTTCCTAAAAACTGAATCACATGCAGAAAGAATTAAATGCATTTTGATTCTGAAACATACAATTTCACTGACCTACTGGAAGGTGATTAGCATCTGCCAACCCTGAATTAAAGTTAAAATGAACTTTAAGTCAGATGTTAACTCATCAATTGCAAAGACTTCCCTGTAGAAACCTTCTGACTGGCAGCAAGTGGCCGAGAAATCTGAAGGTCAACAAAGTGGTGTGTGGTTCTGGAGGAGGACCGAGGGGTTTTTACATACCAAGGAAATGGAATGGAAAGAAGTTCCAGGGCACTCCAGAAGAGATTAAAAATAGGGTGGCTAGCCTTCCGAATATTTTTAGCCTATACTTTGAAAGTAGTGAAGAGGTTGATTTTAATAGCAAAAACTGACTGAAACTTACAAGTAAATTTTTCCATATAGCAACAAAATGTGAAGAAGTATGATCAATTAGTCTGTTCAGTTTTCTCATTAGATGATACATGCAGTCAACTGTAAAGTCACAGGATAGCTCCTTCCTGTGATGGCGCTTGTCCAGGCCCTGCTCTCCCCAGCTATGCTATGTGTGTTGAGCAAATGTGAATGAATTTTATTATTATCTGAAGTAAAACAGTGTCAAAAGCTAAGTGTCTGCAGTTCCCAAAATGATTAAATGTGTCAAAAATCAAACTGTACTGTTCAAATTTTATTTATGGTTTATAAAATGGTTCTCTTTACCATGCTAATAAGCTAGGACTGCATTTCTATCTTGCAGGAAATAAATCTGCAGATCTATGAATTCAGGGATACCTTCCATTCTGTGTTTTTGTTAAAAGGAGCCTTTGTTAATACTCTCTGTATATCATTCTACTTCTCACTTACCGATTATCTCGTTATCTGACATTTTGCATTTAAGACAATAGTAAAAAATTTACTATCCTACCACTTTGTGCATTAACAATGTACGTCTGGCAATAACGAATGCTGAGGTTTGAGGCGAGAGTAACGCTGACTTTGATGGTTAAGGTTATGTGTCAAGTTGGCTGGACCATGATTCTCAGTGGTTTGGCAATTATGTAATGATGTAATTTGGCAGTTATGTAATGAGGTAGTCATCTCCATTTTGTGATCTGATGTGGCCATCCTCCATTTTCACACAATGCCAATTTTTGCATAATGATCTGGTCTTTGGATCCCAACCATGCTGATAAGGGTGGAGTGGGTGTATAAAAATAAAAGGAGTCCATGGATGGTTCAAATGGTTAAGAGCTTGACTACTAACCAAAAGGTCAGCAGTTCAAACCAATCCAGAGGCGCCTCGGAAGACAGGCCTGGTGATCTGCTTCCAAAAGGCCACAGCCTTGAAAACCCCACGGAGCAGTTCTACTCTGCACACATGGGGTTGCCATGAGTTGGAATCAACTTGACGGCAACTAACAACACCACATAAAAGTAGCATTTTTTTTTTCCTAGTGCCATATATTTATCCCAGTGATTGAGCGGAAAAGAGAGGCTCCAAATCAAAATCATTTTGAAAAGTTAAACTTGGACCCCAGACACTGTTATTCTAAAATCAGGAGAAACCAAAAAGATCTAGGTCTCCAGTAATATGTAACCGTATCTTGAGCATTAAGTAGTACCTCCTCCTTCCTCAAATAGTTAAGAGTGCAAAGAACTGTTTCATGTACTTACACTGAGTCTTCTGGGTAGAGGTGGTTCGGAAGGATTGCAGAGCACATTTGAACAGGGTGGGCATTTGGTTTCATCTATCATCATGAAGGTATCGTAGACAGCATCCCCCAATCTGGTTGAAAGGATTACAGATAAAATCTGTCAGTAACTGAAGAATATAAATTTGTATTTCCAAAGCATCCCATGTCTTTAAACTGCTTCATATTTGCTACAAAGAAGAATTAACAGAAATAAACATCTATACTGCATTTTGGCATGGAATACAAACAACTGGGGTATTTGGCAGAGGAATAAAGGAAGCCCAGCTTGTCTGTGTTTTAAAGAAAGGATAGCATCTCTTGGTTTGTATTTTAAAATAGTTAAAACTGAGTCATTCTTTCTGAATGCTGTTAAACTATACCCGTTGCTGTGGAGTTGATTCTGGCTCAAAGCAACTCTATAGGACAGAGTAGAACTGCCCCATAGGGTTTCTAAAGCTGTAAATCTTCATGGAAGCAGACTGCCACATCTTTCTCCCATGGAGCAGCTGGTGGGTTCGACCCCACAACCTTTCAGTTAGCAGCCAAGCGCTTAACCACTGAGCCCCCTGTTAAACTATATGCAGCATGGCCGTTGAGTCAATTCTGACTCATACTAACTCTATAGGACAGAGTAGAACTGCCCCATAGGATTTCCAAGGCTGTAAATCTTTACAGAAGCAAACTGCTACATCTGCTACATCTTTCTCCTGCAGAGTGGCTGGTGAGTTCAAACTGCCGACCTTTTGGTTAGCAGCCAAGTGCTTTAACCAGTGTACCACCAGGGCTCCTATCGTTAAACTACAGAGACTATCAAAAGGATCTAATTTACTGCTTGAAAATAAAAGCTAGTTTGAATCTGGAACCCAAAAACTAACCAGAGACTTGGATTCCAATATCAGCTCCACCCCTGGCTGCACTGCCTTCTCCTCTGGGCCTCTTCCTTCCCACATGTTAAAATGGGAAGAATAGTTCAGCCTACACACTTCTGGGTGTTACAGGCAAGAAATAAAAGGCCTTTTGTGGGCTGTCTTCTATGTATTTATTTACTTACTTGTATCTATGTAACTTGTAGAAAAACACACTGAACACTAAAGCAAATAGGTAAGGGGTTCTCTAGGTTACAGAATGCACTGAACTGCACTTCTTTTCCCACTTCATTCTCTGGTGAGTGGTGGTAACAAAAAGCTAAATGATTTAGGATCATTTCTCTGTTCTTTAACACTGTGCCTTCACTGCAAGGGAACACAAAAGACAGACAGAGGATTTATTTACTCCACAAAATGGCCCTGAATAATGTATTTCATCTGCCACCAAGAATATGGATTTCCCAGTTATACACATCAGCATTTCATGGTATCATTTTACAAGATATACTATGAATACACTGTAACTATGTTGCAAGGGAAGAATTTTTTTTTAACGTCTTTTAAATATCCTGGAATATTTTAGTTGCCTTTAGAAACTGTTTTGTAAAATTAGTTCTAGAGTTTTCTTAATTAATGTGTTATAAGAATACAAAGGGTAAAAAAAAATGCCACTACACGTATTTTTGGAGCCTTCTCTTTTTTAAAACATGCTCCCATTCTGATGGAATTATTTCTGTCTTTAACAGGAAACTGCTTCACTGTCAAGAACCAAAGATTCTGGATGTGACTGACTCTGCCAAGAGCATGAATAAAACAAAACAAACCGGGGCAGGCGTTTACAGAGAAAAAGACACCAAAGACCTGCATAATTTCCTACGGACTGACTGCCGGAAGAAATTCACCAAAGGAAGTCTCCAGGTGAAGCGGGAACGGGGTCTCTGCTCCAGTGAACGTAAAATACAATGCACGATAGGGAATCTCTCAAAATAGAATCTGCAGAAACCCAAACCGGGCACAGCCGCTTACCTGCTTATCTGAAGCCGGACCGCACCCCCCACAGCAAAGCCCAAGGAGAGTTCAGCCCTTGGTTATCTGCTCTGAGCAACAGGGCTTCTTCCAAAGGTATTGCTCCCTGGCTGCCCCGGACCAAAAAACCCGTTGCCGTCGAGTCGATTCCGAGTCTGGCTGCCCCAGCTGGCTTAAAAAACCCACAAAAAGTACAAGCTTTTCGGAATCCCTTACCTTACACACCCGATCTAGAGCTGCAGAGATAATCCCAGGGGTGGAAATTCTTCCCCTAACTCCGCTCTAGCCCCCTCCCCCTCTCACCATGGGCTGGGGGAGGGGGGCTCACGGAGAGGATGGTGGGGGGTGATTCCGGGAAGAGGGTCAGACCCCTTCCCTCGCCCCTCCTAGGGAGGGCTCGCTCAGCCTCCAGCCTTCAGCCCAGGCCTCGCTGCCCAGCCTCGCCTGCCAGCGCCAGCCGCTCACGCCGGCGCCCCCAGCCCGCTGCCTCGCGGCGCCGTTACCTCCGCTGCTGGGGCGGGAGCCCGGCCCCCGGCGGCCCCGCATCCTTCCGCCCCGGCCCGCGAGCCGCGCCTCCCATCCACAAGCTCGAGACCCCCACGGGGGAGGGGCGGCGGTTGGTGGCTCCGGCGGGTCGCGTCCACCTGCGCTGGAAAGGCTGCTTCCAGGGCCGCGACACTTTCCCGGGGATTCTCAGCCAGACGCTGCAGCTCCGCGCGCCTTCGCTCCGGACTGGCCCGGGCCGGGAGGGGGAGACCGAGCGGCGGGGATGGGAGGGGGGAGGGAGGGCGGTCTGGCTGCCTAGCAACCGCGGCACGCCGCGGGAAACGCCTCTGCGCAGCGACGCGGTGACGCACCGGGGCAGGGCCGGCGACCTCGCCCCACCGTGCTGGCGCCGCGAGGTTGGCGGCCAAGCCGGTGGGCTGCGCGGCCGGGGTTCGTTGGTGTGGCGGGGTGCTGGGCCGCGGGGACGCGGCTGGGGGAGGGAGGAGTGGCACCGGCAGAGGATTTGTGAAAGTAGCCGTCAGCCCCGATTTCCACCTCGAAAGACCTCACGATCTATTTTCCCTTAAATAACACGTTGCTGCCTGGAGTTCTAAAATCTCCCTGGAACATATGTATTTTTTTTCAGCCTATCCCACTGCAGGGGCGGCCCTCCGGAGGATAAAGAATTATATAAGAAAGCAATAAAAATAAACTCTTTCATTGACACTGTACTAGCTCTTGCGAACAATGTCTTATTTCATCTCGGTAACCCTACCAGGTGACATCCCTATGTTGCAGATCAGAAAACAGGCTCAAAGAGATTTAACTAGGATCCAGAATTGAATCTGGGGTTTGTCTGATTCCTGCAACAGGATGCCACGGATGGTAGGGCTCAAAGAGCCTTTGAGGGCCCCTTCCAACTTCCCCATTTTACGGATAAGGAAACTGAGGCTTAGAGGGGACGTGCTTGCTCATGATCACGTGGCGAAGCCTGAACTAGAAGTGTTCAAACACCCAGCCTTCTTCTGCAGCACAGCCCCTTGGAAGCCTCTTCCTACTGTCCTGTATTTTTCCTTAGAATCTTTCCCCCGTTTCTGAAAAGTTAAGAGAGACACCCTGGTAACAGTAATGTTAAAGCGAATTTCGCTAGTTTGCACAAAAGTGAGCGAGAGGGAGGCTAAAACAGACGAACATAAGTGCTGTTTTCTTAAGTGAGGCATCCAGGCAGATTTTCTAAACCAGCAAAGCAGGCCGCTGTCTGACCCTCCAAATGAGAACCAAACGTTAAAATGCCGAACACTGGCGCCACCTGATGGAGCCTGGGTATTCATTGTCCCAAATTAGTGCTATAGCGTAGTCCCATAAATCTTAAAAAATTTCCATCCAAGTTTCCTTTTCCCGTGACTAAGAGTTATGTCCCCTGTTCTTATGCCTCCGAGTTAAAATGCCCCTAAATATTCTAATGCTCTTTACTTTTCTAAGTTAAGAATGTGAAGGTTTGGGAAACTTTATTCTTTATAATCCATGTTGTTTTAGCCTCTCTAAGGCATAAACATAAATAAATTTTCTTCCATATGATTTTTATAAAAATTTCTAATTTTATGAATAAGTGTTTTATTTTGTTTTTTGCCTTCCCCACCAAACACCTGTGGGTTTGTATTTGGTCACCTATAGAAGCTTTTACTTGAAGAAAGTTCCATGGCAACAAAAGACTGGGACCAGATTGTTGCTGAAGTCCCTTCCAGCTATAAGATTGCATAAGTCTATTAACTAGTCCCTGTTGGTAGTAGTCATGTGGACACCTCAGAGCACTTGACTGCCCTAACCCTCTAATGGAACTTGCCGCACACGTTTCCTTCCCTCATCCTGAATCACCGGTCTGAGAGGACCCCACCTCCGTCTGTTTAAAGCACATCTCCAAGAGCCAACCTGAAGCATTCCTGCTCCCCTTCTTGCCCCTGACGTGGGAAACACCGAGCCTCCTTTGTCTTTATTCTATTGTTCCCATGGTTCAGGGAGGGAGGAGTCCTTGATGGTTCAGGAGCCTCGAAAATCTCTGACTTTAGTGATCCAAGTACTTGCCTATGTTTCTTCAAAGAGCCCCAGTTTCAAAACAGTATGGCTGAGTTACGACCCAGTAAGGGATATAGCAATAGCTTCATACCCCAGCTGAGCTGCTGCCCTGTGCCCGTCAGCCCTTAAGCAGCTTCCCCACCATTCATTTCTTCCCCTCCAAAGCCCCACATAAGGGTTGTTCAAAGTCATCATTATCTTTCTCCATCCAGTTAAAGCCAGATTTATCCACCATAGATTAGCCAGAAATTCAGAGGGAACTCTTGTCTGTCCTTTGAGGCCAGTTCTAACACATTTGCAAAATAAGGAACCTGTAACAAACAAACAAAAAATAGAACTGTTCAAGGATCTTCAAAAACCATGGAAACACCAGAATGGAATCACAGCAGTTGCAAAGGCCTAGATAATGAAAATATCCATGGCCCCATGCATCTGGAAATTTGTCATGAAACAGTTGTTGGTGGGTTAGGTTACATTTTAAATTGTTTCATTGCTATAAATTCTTCTTTACAGCAGATGTGCCATACTGCATACTATCACAAAATTGCATTTTTTAAAAAATCATTTGGCGAAAACCCATGCAACTCACCCTTTTCCCCAAGCTCTATTGACCTCAAATTCACCTGAGCTTCAGAAACAAGTACCTGCTATTTTGTCAGAAACACACACATCCAGGTCAGTCATGTCACTGAAACACTAAGACCATGTCTTATTTTTCTGGAGCCTCAGAAAAATCTCTCTTTTGAACCTCAGACTCTTCCTGTTCTTACCCCTGAACTTTAAAAGAAGCCCCTATTAACGCTTGTGAATCTCCAAAATACCAACAGAACCAATAGAAGCTCTGCCCTTGGGCCTCCTCCCATATGATACACAAAAACTCTGTGTCTCTTAAGGTTGCCCTTATTAATACCAAATCCCAGAAACATTTTCCTTTTCTCGTCATCCTGAGTCAGCATGATCAGTTCCAGCTACAGCTCCTGAGGAGCCATCTGAAACTATATTTCTGAAGTCTTAAAACCTAACTTAAAATCTTACCATCAATACTGTTACGGATTGGAATTGTATCCCTCAAAAATATGTGTTTTAAATCCTAACCTCTATGCCTGTGGTTATAATCCCATTTGGGAATGTATTATGTTTTTATGTCAATTCGGCAGGATTAGTGTAAGATGTATCTTGAGTCAATATCTTTTGAAATATAAAGAGATTAAACAAACAAGCCAGTAAGGAGAGATGAGGTAATGTCATGGATTGAATTGTGTCCCTCAAAAATATGTGTATCAATTTGGCTAAGCTGTGATTCCCAGTATTGTGTGATTGTGTACCATTTTTTCATCTGATATGATTTTCCTATATGTTGTAAATCCTACCTCTATGATGTTACTGATGTAGGATAGGCGGCAGTTATGTTAATGAGGAAGGACTCAATCTATAAGATTGGTTTGTGTTTTGAGCCAATCTCTTTTGAGATATAAAAGAGAGAAGCAAGCAGAGAAACGGGGACCTCATACCACCAAGAAAGCAGTGTCTGGAGCAGAGCATGTCCTTTGGACCCAGGGTTCCAGTGAAGAGAAGCTCCTAGTCCAGGGGAAGATTGATGACAAGGACCTTCCTCCAGAGCCGACAGAGAACGCCTTCCCCTAGAGCTGACACCCTGAATTTGGACTTCCAGCCTCCTAGACTGTGAGAGAATATACTTCTGTTTGTTAAAGTCACCCACTTGTGGTATTTCTGTTACAGCAGCACTAGATGACTAAGACAGGTAAGATAGATACCATGACTCATGGAGATCTCCAAGGAACCAGGAAACTGAAGGTAAAGAGACAAGGACCTTCCCCCAGAGCTGATAGAGAGAAAGCCTTCCCATGGAGCTGGTGCCCTGAAGTCGGACTTCCAGCTTCCTTAACTGTGAGAAGATAAATTTGTCTTTGTTAAAGCAATTCTCTTGTAGTATTCTGTTATAGCAGCACTAGATAACAGACAATTACCATTTGTTGATTGTTTACTATGTGCCAGACACCACCGGAAGTGTCTTACATTTTTTTCTTATTTAAAACTCACAACAGTCCTGTGAAATAGGTATTATTCCCATCTTGCACTTCAGAAAGCAGTCTCAGAGATTAAGTACTTGCCAAGGTCACCCAGCTGGTAAAGGGTGAACTGGAATTCAAATCCTGGTCTGTTTGATTCTAAAACCCAGTCCCTTGCATGCCTGTATGTTGTTGTTGTTATGTGCCGTCGAGTCGGTTCCGACTCATAGCGACAACAGAACGAAACACTGCGCAGTCCTGCGCCTTCCTCACAATCATTGTTCCGCTTGAGCCCCTTGTTGCAGCCACTGTGTTAATCCATCTCGTTGAGGGTCTTCCTCTTCTTCACAGACCCTCTGCTTTACCAAGCGTGATGTCCTTCTCCAGGGACTGATCCCTCCTGATAACACATCCAAAGTATGTAAGACGTACTCTCGCCTTCCTTGCTTCTAAGGAGCATTCTGGTTGTACTTCTTCCAAGACAGATTTGTTCATTCTTCTGGAAGTCCATGGTATATTCAATATTCTTTGCCAACACCATAATTCAAAGGCATCAATTCTTTTTCAGTCTTCCTTATTCATTGTCCAGCTTTCACATGCATATGAGGCAATTGAAAACACCGAGGCTTGGGTCAGGTGCACCTTAGTCTTCAAGGTGACATGTTTGCTTTTGCACATAAAAAAGAGGTCTTTTGCAGCAGATTTGCCCAATGCAACGTGCTTTTGATTTCTTCACTGCTGCTTCCATGGGTGTTGATTGAGCATCCAAGTGAAATGAAATTCTTGACATCTTCAATCTTTTCTCCGTTTATCATGATGTTGCTTATTGGTCCAGTTGTGAGGATTTTTATTTTCTTTATGTTGAGGTGTAATTCATACTGAAGGCTGTGGTCTTTGGTCTTTATCGGTAAGTGCTTCAAGTCCTCCTCACTTTCAGCAAGCAAGGTTGTATCATCTGCATAACGCAGGTTGTTAATGAGTCTTCTCCATATAGTCCGTCTTCTCAGATTATTTGCTCAGCATACAGATTGAATAGGTATAGTGAAAGGATATAACCCTGGCTCACACCTTTCCTGACTGTAAACCACGATATCTCCTTGTTCTGTTCAAACAACTGCCTCTTGATCTATGCACAGGTTCCTCATGAGCACAATTAAGTGTTCTGGAATTCCCATTCTCTGCAATGTTAACCACAATTTGTTATGATCCACACAGTCAAATGCCTTTGTACAGTCAATAAAACACAGGTAAACATCTTTCTGGTATTCTGTGCTTTCAGCTAGGATCCGTCTGATCCCTCTGGTTCTACATCCTCTTCTGAATCCAGCTTGAACCTCTGGCAGTTTCGTATCGATGTACTGCTGCAGCCAATTTTGAATGATCTTCAGCAAAATTTTACTTGCTTGTGATATTAGTGATATTGTTTGATAGTTTCTGCATTTGGTTGGATCACCTTTCTCCCGAATAGGCAAAAATATGGATCTCCTCCAGTCATTTGGCCATTTAGCTGTTTTTCAAATTTCTGGACATAGACAAGTGAGCACTTTCAGTGCTGCATTTGTTTGTTGAAACATTTCAATTGATATTCCGTCTATTCCTGAAGCCTTGTTTTTTGCCAATGCCTTCAGTGCAGCTTGGACTTCTCCCTTCAGCACCATCACTTCCTGATCATATGCTACCTCCTGAAATGGATGAACGTCAACCAATTCTTTTTGGTATAGTGTCTCTGTGTATTCCCTCCATCTTCTTTTGATGCTTCCTGTGTCATTTAACATTTTCCCTGTAGAATCCTTCACTATAGCAACTCGAGACTTGAATTTTTTCTTCAGTTCTTTCAGCTTGAGAAATGCTGAGTGTGTTCTTCCCTTTTGGTTTTCTATCTCCAAGTCTTTGCACACATCATTATAATATTTTACTTTGTCTTCTTGAGCTGCCCTTTGAAATCTTCTGTTCATCTTTACTTCATCATTTCTTCTTTTTGCGTTAGCTACTCGTCATTCAAGAGCAAGTTTCAAGTCTTTTCTGACTCCATTTTGGTCTTTTCTTTCTTTCCTGTCTTCTTAATGACCTCTCGCTTTCCTCATGTATGATGTCCTTGATGTCATTCCACAACTCGTCTGGTCTTCGGTCATTAGTGTTCGATGCATCAAATCTATTCTTGAGGTGGTCTCTAACTTCAGGTGGGGTATACTCAAGGTCATACTTTGGTTTTTGTGGACTTGTTCTAATTTTCTTAGTTTCAACTTGAATTTGCATATGAGCAATTGATGGTCTGTTCTGCAGTCGGCCCTTGGCCTTATTCTGACTAATAATATTGAGTTTTTCCATTGTCTCCTTCCACAGATGTAGTTGATTTGATTCCTGTGCATTCCACTTGATGAGGCCCACTTGTGTAGTCACCATTTATGTTGGTGAAGACAGGTATTTGCAGTGAAGAAGTCATTGGTCTTGCAAAATTCTATCATGTCATCTCCGGCATCATTTCTATCACCAAGGTCGTATTTTCCAACTACCAATTCTTCTTCTTTGTTTCCAACTTTGGCATTCCAATCACCAGTAATTATCAATGTATCCTGATTGCATATTCGATCAGTTTCAGACTGCAGAAGTTAGTAAAAATCTTCAGTTTCTTTATCTTTGGCATTAGTGGTTGGTGCGTAATCTGAATAATAGTCACATTAATTGATCTTCCTTGTAGGCATATAGATATTATCCTATCACTGACAGCGTTGTACTTCAGGATAGATTTGAAATGTTCTTTTTGACGATGAGCGCAATGCCATTCCTCTTCAAATTGTCATTCCTGGCATTGTAGACCATATGATTGTCCCATTCAGAATGTCCAATACCAGTCCATTTCAGCTCACGAATGCCTAGGATATCAATGTTTATGTGTCCATTTCATTTTTGACGATTTCCAATTTTCCTAGATTCATACTTTGTACATTTCACATTCCGATTATTAATGGATGTTTGCAGATGTTTCTTCTCATTTTGAGTCACGCCCCATCAGCAAATGAAGGTTCAGAAATCTTGACTCCATCCATGTCATTAAGGTCGACTCTACTTTGAGGAGGCAGCTCTTTCCCAGTCGTCTTTTAAGTGCCTTCCAACCTGAAGGGCTCAATGCAATATGCTGTTTTATTTTACTTTTTAAATATTTTATTGTGTTTTAGGTGAAAATTTACACAGTAAGTTAGGTTCCCATTTAACAATTTTGTACAGATTGTTCCATGACATTGGTTACACTTTTCACAACGTGTCAGCATTCTCATTATTTCCATTCTGTGTGTTCTGTTTCCATTGATCTAGCTTCCCTGCCCCTCCTTGTGTCTCATCTTTGCATTTGGGCAAATGTTGATCGTTTGGTTTCATGCATTTGATTGTTTAAGGGAGTACATTACTCACAGGTGATATTGTTTATTTTATAAGCCAATCTATTATTTGGCTGAAGGGTGACCTCTGGGAGTGGTTTTAGTTCCAAGTTCAAAGGGTATTTTAGGGCAATAGTCTGGGGGGTTCCTCTAGTCTATTAGTTCAGTAAGTCAGGCCTTTTTTTAGCAATTTGAATTTTGGTCTACATTTTTCTCCCATTCTATCCAGGACCTTCTATTATGTCCCTGGTTAGAATGGTCAGTAGTGGTAGCCAGCACCATTTAGATCTTCTGATCTCAGGCTAGAAGAAGCTTTGGTTCGTGTAGGCTGTTGGTTTGATTTCTTGACTGCTGCTTTCATGGGTGTTGATTGTTGATCCAAGTAACCCCTATATCTGTGGTTATAATCCCATTTGGGAATGGGTTTCTTTGTTATGTTAATGAGGCAGTATTAGTGTAGGGTGTATCTTGAGCCAGTCACCTATGACATATAAAAACAGCAGATTAGGACAAAAAATCAAGCAGAGATGGGGGAAGATAGATGGCACACCACATAAAGATCACGAAGTAACCAAGGAACTAGGACCTTCTCCCAGAGCCTACAGAGTGAGAAAGCCTTTCCCTAGAGCTGGCTCCCTGAATTCGGACTTCTAGCATTCTAAACTATGAGAACATGATTTCTGTTTGTTAAAGCTACCCACTTGTGGTATTTCTGTTATAGTAGCACTAGATAATAAGACAGGTACTGGGGCAGATTAAACATGACCACATATTCTTTGCAGCTGCTCCAATCAAGTATTGGAGGCTATTTTCCCAGTCTTTGAATCTGGTTAGCCATTTAACTTGCTTTGATCAACAGAACGTGGCAGAAGTAGTCTTGTGTGCTTATGAGCTTAGGTCTTAGGAAGCCTTGCAGCTTCTGCTCTTGGATGCTGCCACCATGTGGACAAGTATGAGTTAGATTGCTAGAGAGCCCTCAGTCAACACAAAACCCCCCAAAAAAACCCATTGCCGTCGAGTCAATTCCAACTCATAGTGACCCAATAGGACAGGATAGAACCGTCTCATAGGGTTTCCAAGGAGTGGCTGGTGGATTTGAACTGCCAGACTTTTGGTTAGCAGACAAGCTCTTAACCACTGCGCCACTAACCATCAGACAAATGAGAGAAGCCATCTTAGGCTATCCAGCAGAGTTGAGTTGTAACATTACTTCAGTCACAAGTGTTAACCCAAGCAAAGCTGGCAGAAGAACTATCTGGCTGAGTCCAGCCCAAATCAACAGCCCATCAAGAATTGTGAGCAACATCAAAAGACTTCACCAGAAGAGTAAAAAGAGAATCTACAGACTGGGAAAAAAACTTGGACATTCCAAGTCAGACAAAGGTCTAACGTAGAAAACCCAACACCTCTACAACAAAAAGACAAATAATCCAATTAAAAAATGGCAAAGGAAATGAGCAGACACTTCACCAAAGAAGACATTCAAGCAGCCGACAGACACATGAGGAAATGCTCGCCATCACCAGCCATTAGAGAAATGCAGATCAAAATCGCAATGAGATACCATCTCACCCCGGCATTACTGGCATGAATCAAAAACACTGGAAATAAGAAATGTTGGAGGGGCTGCAGGGAGATCGGAACTCTTATGCACTGCTGGTGGGAATGCAAAATGATACAACAATTTTGGAAAATGATATGGTGCTTCCTCAGAAAGCTACAAATAGAAATACCATACGATCCAGCATTCCCACTCCTAGGAATATATCCTAGAGAAATAAGAGCCATCACACGAATAGACATATGCACACCCATGTTTATTGCAGCATTGTTCACAATAGCAAAACGATGGAAACAACCTAGATGCCCATCAACAGATGAATGGATAAACAAACTATGGTACGTACACGCAATGGAGTATTATGCAACGATAAAGAACAATGATGAATCTGCGAAGCATCTCATAACATGGATGAAACTGGAGGACACTATGCTGTGTGAAATCAGTCAATCACAAAAGGACAAATACTGTATGAGACTACTACTGTGAAAACTCATGAAAAGGTTCACACACAAAAAGAAATAATCTTTGAAGGTTATGAGGGATGGGAGAGGTGGGGGGGGGAATACTAAATAGACAATAGATATGTGATAACTTTGGTGAAGGGTAAGACAGTACATAATACTGGGGAAGCCAGCACAACTTGTATAAAGGAAGTCCATGGAAGCTGCATAGACACATCCAAACTCCCTGAGGGACTGAATTGCTGGGCAGAGGGCTGTGGGGACCATGGTCTCAGGGAACATCTAGTTCAATTGGCATAACACAGTTTATAAAGAAAATGTTCTACATTCTACCTTGGTGAGTAGCGTCTGGGGTCTTAAAATCCTATGAGCAACCATCTAAGATACTCCACTGGTCTCACCCCTTTGGGAGCAAGGGAGAATGAAGAAAACAAGACACAAGGGAAAGATTAGTCCAAAGGACTAATGGACCACAACTACCACAGCCTCCACCAGACTGAGTCCAGTACAGCTAGATGGTGCCCAGCTACCACCACTGACTGCTCTGGCAGGGATCACAACAGAGGGTCCCAGACAGAGCTGAAGAAAAATGTAGAAAAAAATTCTAACTCACAAAAAAAGACCAGACTTACTGGCCTGGCACAGACTGGAGAAACACTGAGAGTATGGCCCCCCGGACACCCTTTTAGCTCAGTAATGAGGTCACTCCCAAGGTTCACCCTTCAGCCAAAGGTCAGACAGCCCCATAAAACAAAACGAGACTAATGGGGCACAACAGCCCAGGGACAAGGACTAGAAGGCAGGAGGGGACAGGAAGCTGGTAATAAGGAACCCAAGGCTGAAAAGGGAGAGTGTTGACACGCCGTGGGGTTGTTAACCATTGTCGTAAAACAATATGTGTACTAACTGTTTCATGAGGAACTATTTGTTCTGTAAACCTTCATCTAAAGTACAATAAAAAAATTAAAAAAAAGAAAGAATTGTGAGCAAATAAAAGGATTGTTATTTTAAGCCACTAGGTTTTGAGATGCAGCAATATGTAAATGATATGGGTCCTTTTGAAAAACACTGATTCCTTCCCTACTCTTCTTTTCACCAGACCTAATGATGAAGAATTTCTTGGTAAAGAGCCACACCAATCTTTTTGTGTGGCTATTGTTCTGAAAGGTTGGCGTTCAAACCCACCCAGTGGCTCCATGGGAAAAAGACCTGGTGATCTGCTTCCAAAAAGATTACAGCCTAGAAAAGCCTATGGAGCAGTTCTCCTCTGTCACATGGGGTCACTATGAGTCGGAATAGACTCAGGGGCACCCACCAGCAGCATTGTTCATCAACCAGGTTGGGAAATCACTAGGTAGACCTTGGCGTCCCAGTCCTACTGGGTCACCTGCACCTTGGAAGCTCATTAAGAACCCTCTATCCATGGCATCTGGGTCAAGGAAACCAATTCTCTATCACTTAGTGCACGGGTCAGGACTTTTCCCACTGAAAGTGTCAAAAAACTCAACTCAACTGCTTAAAGGAAATTTATTGTAAACATTTTTTACAAATTACTGTAAAAAACAATGAGTAGTGCTAAATTTAGTCATGTGTATGCCTGTTCTTTCTCCATCTCTTGGCTCTGCGCTCCTCCATTCTGCTTCATTCTCAGGCTACTAGCAGTTCCAGGTTTAACTCAGGGGAAAAACTCTCTCAGTAGTCCCCACAAAATCACATTTCATTTCACTGGTTTTGATTCAGTCCTTCCCTTGAACCAAATCTGCGGCCAGGAAAATACAATGCTTTCTTTGGTCAAGCCTGAGCCACCAGGAGCCAGCAACAGAGTCACCTGATGCAGATTGGACAGAGAGTTAGGGAGTCAGTGATCCTCCAGAGGAAAATTGCTCTAGTGAGGTCTAGAAAAGGGAAAAATGGATGTTGGGCAGCAAAAACAGTAGATACCCACTAGAGCCGGACATTGGAAATCGGCTTTACCTGTGTCACTTAAATCTTGAAAGTCCATGTCAGAGTCACCCGGCTAACGGAAATCTTTGTTGTTGCTGTTGTTAGTTGCCCCTAACTCATAGCAACCCCAGGCCTTTCCTCCTAGTTAGTCTTGGTCTGCAAGCTCCACTGAAACCTATTCAGTATTATATCAACACACAAGCCTCCACTGACAGATGGGTGGTGGCTGTGCATGAGGAGAACTGTCCAGGAACCACACCCAGAATCTTTAACCTTCCCAGATCTCAACAGCCTGAACACCAGATATTGAAATGCATCTCACTATGTCACCCAAATGCCCCAAGGCAGATTCCTCTCCCGTATTTCCTGTGTGTGATAACTTCAGCCCAGCAGCTAGGGAAAAAAAGACACCTTAAAAACAATTCTCACTTATCATATATTTGGTTTGTGCTCCTGAACTGTACTGAGCATGAAGTTCAAGAAAGACCCACTGAAGTTGGAGCAATATGTTTTCATATTACGTTTTCCCAGTGATGTCATGGCTCTGGGACCTGGAAAGTAATGGAAAAGAAATATGACTTTTTAAAACCAACCTGTAAGAAAGCGATGAGAAAGTTTTCGTTTTAGCTGGGATTTGATGATTAGAAGGCAAGACATTGCACATGCTCATACTAAGTGTTAGATTAAACAAATGACTGTATTTGGAGACTACTCAAACTTCTTAGGAAGTACTATAAACATTAAAATGATCCGAAAGCCTTAGTTCCAGCTTCCCCTCTTCCAGATGTGTGCACCCAAATTAAAGCAGACGAGGTTTATCAAGTGTCTTCTATAGACAAGGCCCTTTGCTAGGTACACAGAGGGATCCAGATCCTCATTGACACACCATGATCCCCATGGAGCCCCCACACCTTCTCCTGCCCCTGTTTGTCTTCTGCTCACCAAGGATCATGTTCTCAGTTCTTAGTACATCACAGTGTGTCACTGAATTTCTACCTTTTATGGAATTTTAATAACTTCTGTCCACTTTTCCTAAATATTCCTTTACTTTTCTGACTCTACTGCTTTTCTTGGGCTGGACTCTACAAGCACATCAGCGTATCCCCACTGTATGAATGGATAAGAAGGCAGGTTGCCAAAAGCAATATAGGACGCCAGGTTAAATTTGCTTTTCAGATAAACAATGAATCATTTTTTAGTATAAGTATGCTCAAATAATATCTGGGACATACTATACTAAAAAACAATTGTTGTTTATTTGAAGTTCAAATTTAACTGAGTGCCTTGTATTTTTATTTGCTACTTCTGGCAACCCTACATGTAGGGAATAAAATCTTCACCCAAAATACCTTGAATTAGAATTGAAATTTGGTCCTGGAAATCATCTTCAGAAATTTCTTGCTCTCTCTCCCTTCTCCCTCTAACAAACACACAAACACATACTCATTCACACACACTCATTGCATAACAACAAAATCCTTAAAAATTTTTTTCGTTTTTTTTTATTAACTGATACTTTTGAGGTAAATTTTACACCCAGTAAAATGCACAGATCTTAAATGTAGTCTAATGAGTTTTGATAAATGTATGCTCCTATGAAATGCACACCTCAGTCAAGATAGAGACTATTTCCATCACCCCAGAAAGTTTTCTCATGCCCCTTTTCATTTATTTTACCCCAGAGAGAACCACTACAGATTAGTTTTGCTTGTTCTTGAACTTCATATAAATGAAGTTGTACAGAATGGTTCTCAAACTTCAGCATTCATTATAATCACCTGAAAGGCTTATTAAAACACAGACTGTTTTTAATGCAGATGACATGATGACATGATCTTGTATATAGAAAATCCTAAAGAACCCACTAAAATTAGAACTAATAAATGAGTTCAGCCATGTCGCAGAATACAAGATAAATATGCAAACACCAATTTTATTTCTATACACTTGTAATGCACAGTCCAAAAATAAAATTATGAAAGTAATTCCATTTATAATAGCATAAAAATAAATAATAAAATGCTAGGAATCAACTTAACAATGGAAGTGCAAAACTACAAAATATCCTTGAAAGAAATAAAAGAATACTTAAATAACTGGAAAGATATCCTGTGTTTATGGATTGGAAAACTAAATATTGTTAAGATGGTAATACTCCCCAAATTAATCTATCAATTTAATGCAATCTCTATCAGAAACCTGGCTGGCTAGCTGCAGAAATTGACAAGTTGATTCTAAAATTCGTAAAGAAATTCAAAGGACCCAGAATAGTCAATTTTGAAAAGGAAGAACAAAGTTGGACAACTCTCACTTTCCAATTTCAAAACTTACTACAAAGCTTCAGTGATGAAAAAACTATTAAATATATGTGTGTGTGTGTATATTCTCAATGGAATATAATTGAAAGTCCAGAAACAAACTCACATTTACAATCAATTGATTTTTGACAAGGGTGTCAAGATAATTCAATGGGAGAAAGAATAGTCCTTCCAAAAAACGTTGCTGGGACAACTGGATACCTTCATTGAAGGAAAGAATTTGGATCACTACTTCATGCCATATACAAAAATTAACTTGAAATCAATCAAAGACTCAAATGTAAGAGCTAAAATTATAAAACTATTAGAATAAAACATAGGTATAAATCTACATGACCCTGAATTAGGCAATGGTGTCTTAAACATGACACTAAAAGTACAAGCAACAAAAGAAAAAGATAAATTGGACTACATCAGAATTGAAAACATTTGTACTTCAAAGGACACCGTTAAGAAAGTAAAAAGACAACCCACAGAATGGGAGAAAAATTTTCCAAATCATGTATCTGATATAGGACTTGTATTTAGAATATATAAAGGACTCTTACAACTCAATAAAAAGACAGTCCAATCTGTCTTTTTTGAAACTTGAAAATGGGCAAAGGATTTGAATAAACATTTCTCTAAAGAAGATAGACAAATAGCCAATAAGCTCATGAAAAGTTGCTCAACATCATTAGCCATTAGGGAAATGCAAATCAAAACCACAATGAGATACCACTCCATTTCACACAAGGATGGCAAGTCTTGTCTCACTTGCTTTGGACATGTTATCAGGGGTGCCCACTCCCTGAGAAGGACAATGTCTTAGGCTGGGTTCTCTAGAGAAGCAAAACCAGTGACGTTTCTATGTATATATATACATAGAGAGAGATCTATATCAAGGAATGGGCTCAGGTGGTTGTAGAGGCTAGAAAGTCTCAAGTCCATAGATCAGGCTGGAGGCTTCTCCTGACTCATGTAGCTGCAGTGGCTGGTGAACCCAAGGTCCAGACCTCAGAGGCTAATGAATCCCAAGATCGGCAGGCAAGCCGCTAGCTCAAGTTCCAAGAACCGAGGTCAGATGAACAGGAGCCAACGGCAGGATCCACAGCGAGCAAAAGCCTGTGAGCCTTACCAAAAAGCCCACATATATTAGATACAGGCCACATCCCAATGCAACTCCCTTTCAACTGATTGGCTACTCACAGCAGATCTCATCATGGAAGTGATTACCTTGTTATACAACTGCCAAACTATATCATAACTGCCAAACCACTAAGAATCATGGCCCAGCCAAGTTGACACACAACCTTAATGATCACAGTCCACCCCTTGTCAACTTGGCACCTGTACATATCTCCTTAAACCATACATAATCTCTGAATAAAGACAATTATAAAGTCATACTTGTGCCTAACATGACACAACTAATACACGTACAACCGAAAACTCACTAACCTTGTTTACATCTTATAAGTTAAGAAAACAAAAACATTTGATGCACAGATACAAGGAAGAAATACTCATAACAATTACAGTCCTCATTTCTGCAACTGGTCACGTGGTCATAACTGGTATTTAGAACTACCTTCTTCCACCACCCATTCCATATTCCCTTTGCCCTCAGCAAGCACCTCAGCAGGTAGTGGTTCTTTGCCTGGTGGGGTGACCCAAACCCTCATACCTGAAGGGTCTGGGCCATTAGTCGTCATGTCAGAACTGGGTTTCTGTGGTTTTCCATTGACTTTAACCACAGGGCATGGTAGTACTAAGAGATGCCCTAAGGGATCTCCTGCATTCCAGACATATTCTTTATTACCTCCATTATATAATATCAATCTGATTTTCTCTTGGTAACCAGGATCAATCACACCAGCTTCCTTATACTTCAGATTACGATAAAATTGTAGCAAGGTATCAAACATGCGATCACCCAGAGCCTCGCCTCTCCCCAATACCTGATCTATTGGCAGTGATATATTGCATATTTGTATTGCCACCTCATGCCATGGATTAGCAGTGCCCTCTTTACTAATGGTAGCAGAGTCATCAACATCTTTAAGACTAACTAGACTTGAGAACCAACTTAGAAAACTCATCCTTACAATTGTGTTTCTCTACAACCCCACTCCTGGCCCCAAATTCTGTCTTAGTTATCTAGTGTTGCTATAACAGAAATAGCACAAGTGAATGGCTTTAACAAACAGAAATTTATTCCCTCACAGTCTAGGGGGCTAGTAGTCCAAATTCCGGGCACCAGTTTCCAAGGAACTCTCTCTCTCTCTGTTGGTTCTGGGGGAAGTTCCTTGTCGTCAATCTTCCCCTGATCTAGGAACTTCTCAGCACAGGGACCCTGGGTCCAAAGGACGCACTCCACTCCTGGTGCTTCTTTCTTGGTGGTATGAGGTCCCCAACTCTCTGCTCCATTCTCTCTTCTTTTATCTCTTGTAAGATGAAAGGTATGCAGGCCACACCCCAGGGAAACTCCCCGTACCTCTGATCAGGGCTGTGACCTGAGTAAGGGTGTTGCATCCCACCCTCTAATCCTCTGTTCTCTGAGACCATTTAGGCAATGGCCCTGTCCTCCAGACTCTGGGTGTTGGTCACACTCTCTGGATTCTGGGTGGAGTTCCCTCGGCCCTGGGCTTCAGCTCCGCCTTCCAGGCCT
>NW_004443971.1:8643646-8650932 GCF_000243295.1 Trichechus manatus latirostris
AGGCCTGGAAGGCGGAGCTGAAGCCCAGGGCCGAGGGAACTCCACCCAGAATCCAGAGAGTGTGACCAACACCCAGAGTCTGGAGGACAGGGCCATTGCCTAAATGGTCTCAGAGAACAGAGGATTAGAGGGTGGGATGCAACACCCTTACTCAGGTCACAGCCCTGATCAGAGGTACGGGGAGTTTCCCTGGGGTGTGGCCTGCATACCTTTCATCTTACAAGAGATAAAAGAAGAGAGAATGGAGCAGAGAGTTGGGGACCTCATACCACCAAGAAAGAAGCACCAGGAGTGGAGTGCGTCCTTTGGACCCAGGGTCCCTGTGCTGAGAAGTTCCTAGATCAGGGGAAGATTGACGACAAGGAACTTCCCCCAGAACCAACAGAGAGAGAGAGAGTTCCTTGGAAACTGGTGCCCGGAATTTGGACTTCTAGCCCCCTAGACAGTGAGGGAATAAATTTCTGTTTGTTAAAGCCATTCACTTGTGCTATTTCTGTTATAGCAACACTAGATAACTAAGACATCATGCTTAGTAAAGTAGAGGGTCAGCAAAAAAGAGGAAGACCCTCAATGAGATAGATTGACACATTGGCTACAACAATGGGCTCAAGCATAGCAATGATTGTGAGGACGGCGCAGGGCTGGGCAGTGTTTTGTTCTGTTGTACATAGGGGTCATTATGAGTCTGAACTGACCTGATGGTACCTAACAACAACAGAATGGCTATAATAAAAAAGATAGCAACAAGTATTGGTAAGCATGTAGAGAAATTGGATCTCTCATACACTTGGTGGAAAGGTAAAATAGTGCAGCCACTTTGAAAAACAGTCTGGCAGTTCCTCAAATGGTTATACATAAAGTTATCACATGACCCAGTAATTCCACTTCTAGATATATATGCAAGAGAAATGAAAACATATGTCTACAAAAAAGCTTGTGCATAAATGTTCACAGCAGCACCGTTATAGCCAAAAAGTGGAAGCAACCCAAATTTCCACCAACTGATGAATGGATAAAAAGTGATGCATTTGTATAATGGAATAATATTTGGCCTAAAAAAGAATAAAGTACTGATACATACAACTAAATGGATGAATCTTGAGAACATTATGCTAAGTGAAAGAAGCTAGTCACAAAAACCCACATATTGTATGATTCCATTTATGTAAAAATGTCCAAAACAAGTAAATCTATGCTGCTGTTGTTAGATGCCGTGAAGTTGGTTCCGACTCATAGTGACCCTACGTACAACAGAACAAAACACTGCCCAGTCCTGTGCCATCCTCACTGTTGTTGCTATGTCTGAGCCCATTGTTGCAGCTTTTGTGTCAATCCATCTCATTGAGGGTCTTTCTCTGTTTTGCTGACCCTCTACTTTACTAAGCATGATGTCCTTCTTCAGGGACTGGTTCCTCCTGATAATATGTCCAAAGTACGTGAGACAAAGTCTTGTCATCTTCCAAGACAGATTTGTTCATTCTTCTGGCAGTCCATGGTGTATTCAATATTCTTTGCCAACACCATAATTCAAAGGCATCAATTCTTCTTCTCTGGTCTTCCTTATTCATTGTACGGCTTTCACATGCATATGAGGCAATTGAAAACACCATGGCTTATATCAAGCACACCTTAGTCCTCAAAGTGACAACTTTACTTTTTAACACTTTAAAGAAGACTTTTACAGCAGATTTGCCCAATGCAGTAAGTTGTTTGATTTCTTGACTGCTGCTTCCATGGGTGTTGATTATGGATTCAAGTAAAATGAAATCTTTTAATCAACTTCAGTATTTTCTCCATTTATCATGATGTTGCTTACTGGTCCAGTTGTGAAGATTTTTGTTTTCTTTACCTTGAGGTGTAATCCATACTTAAGGCTGTAGTCTTTGATCTTTATCAGTAAGTGCTTCAAGTCCTCTTCACTTTCAGCAAGCAAGGTTGTGTCATCTGCATATTGCAGGTTATTAATGAGTCTTCCTTCAATCCTCTTTTTCTTCATGTAGCCCAGCTTCTCGGATTATCTACTCAGCATACAGATTGAATAAGTATGGTGTGAGGATTCAACCCTGACGTATACCTTTTCTGATTTTAAACTACTCAGTATTTCCTTGTTCTGTTTGAATGACTGCCGCTTGGTCTAAGTACAGGTTCCTCATGAGCACAATTAAATGTTCTGGAATTTGCATTCCTCACAACATTATCCATAGTTTGTTATGATCCACATGGCTGAATGCCTTTGCATAGTCACATGCGAAGGCAAATCTATAGAAACAGAAAATAGATTAGTAGTTGTCTAGGACTGGGTGGGTTGAGGGGAAATGGGGACTGACTGCTAATTGGTCCAGGGTTTCTTTCTGGGGTGACGAGAATATTCTAAAATTGATTGTGGTGATGATTGCACAACTTTGTGAATATTCTAAAAGCCATTGAACTGTACACTTTAAAAGGGTGAATTGTATGGTATGTGAATTATATCTCAGTAAAGTTGTCATTAAGCCTCCATGGGGCCAGAAGGTCTGGATTCCATGAGAATTTGAAGTTCTGTTGTGCATTTTTCCCCTTTTGATCAGAATTCTTCTACAGGGTCTTTGACCAAAATGTTCAGTACCGGTAGCCAGGCACCACCCAGTTCTGGTCTCATGACAAAGGAGGCAGTTGTTCATGTATATCCTGGGCCAACGTTTAAGATCATGCCTTTTCTGTATTCTCTACTCTTGGTTTGCAGATTGCTCTGCTGGATAGAAGGGGTGGGATTAGGTGAGCTTTGACAATCAGCAGCCAGTGCATTACCGCTCTCCCTTCTTGGGCAGAGGCACACACTGGGCTCACTGGTCACAGCTCAAATTTCGCTTTAGAACCTCAACACGGCACTCCAGTCAGCTAGTACCCACCTGTGAGCACTGACATGAGAAAGAAAACCTGTTTGTCATCCTGGGATTAGGAGCTCTTAAAGTGTCTTTGAGCTCTAATTCAGAGTTCAAGTCCACAAGTATTTGTGGAGCAGCTGTGATATATACAGGGCTGTGCCAAGCCCTGTGGCTGGTACATTGGAGAAAACAGCAGACTCTGAGCTCAGCGGGCATCAAGTCTAGCGATTCCAGATTGGGTGAAGTAGGATGACACGCTTTAATTTGCCATAAACTTAACCCTCTTAAGGTTTAAGGACCTTGGACCTGGGTGTAACATCTACACGTCTTACGTGGCTATAACGAACTAGTCCCTGGTTTCAGAGACTCTTCCATTTTCACCGGCCATTCATTCTCAGAAGTGTTCCCTTCTCATCTCCTAATGCAAATGAGCAAGTAGAAGAGTCCTCCAGAAAGCCAGAATCCATCTTTATGGGTAGAAGCTTTTCTGTTCCCTGCTTACCTCTGGGACCTGGGGAAGCTTGCCACGGGAAATCCCCTCAGACCTCCCCTCCATCCAATCACCATAAAGATGGCTCTTTTTATCTTTTCTATTTCATCTTCAGCAGATTTGGACCCTGGCTGAGCAATTTTATTTTTTCTCTGCTTTAAGCAGCTGAGTACCCTATAATAAGGCCTGAGAAGCTGGATGTAATAATAGCTACTATCTGAGCATTACTATGGGCTAGACCCTTAGCTAAGAGCATTGTATTCATTATTCCATATAATGCTCACAACAACCAAGTGATGTAGTTATTATTTATTTTATTTTTTGGAAGTAGATCACCAGGCTATTCCAAGGTACCTCTTGGTGGCCTAGAACATCCAACCTTCAGGTTAGAAGCTAAGCATGTTAACTGTTTGTACCATACAGGAACCAACTTGTGTAGTCTTTACGATTCACATTTTACAGAAAACTGAGGCCCAAAGAGTTTATATAACCTGATTAGGCCAGTTGTTAAAAATTCAGGAATGTTATAAGTTGCTGGTTGTTAAACCTAGTTTGAAATTGGCTGTGGTGGGAGTACTGACACCACAGAAATTGGCAAACACTATAAATCGAGTTCCTCTCCCCTTCTCCCAGTTACCAGCACAGCACTGATTAACTCTAAACATGGGAATGTTACCGTCTTCCTTCTGTATAAAGGTTTCAGAAGGTGTTAGAAACATTATTCTCCTCTGGCATTGCCCTCACCCCACACAGGAAAACTGACTGGGATTTCTATTACCTTGAAGTTTGTTCCCACTTGCTTTAAAAATCTGATTTACAAAAAAGGCTCTGGCTAGTGTCTCAGACCTTGCAGAAAGATTTTCTTGTTACCCATGTGAATGAAAAGCCAGTACAATTACATCTGACTCAAACAGTGCTTTTACAGCCAAGAAGTTAACTTGTTTTAGGCCCAAATTTGGTGCGGTTGGTTTCAGTCCTTCAGAACAACGTTTGCTACTCCCATTGAAACACAGGGACCTCTGGGTAGTACCATAGGTTAATGTGCTTGGCTGCTAACTGAAAGACTGGAGGTGGGAGTCTACCCAGACACCCCTCGGAAGAAAGCGCTGGCAATCTAATTCTGAAAAATCAGCCATTAAAAACCCTGTGGAGCACAGTTCTGCTCTGACACACTTGGGGTTGCCATGAGCAGGAGCTGACTGGATGGTAACTGATTTTTCTTTAACCACAAAGTTAATTCTGTGTAGGCTGGAGGGAAGTGGAGCAGAAGGAGGGAGGATAAGCAGGGGAAACGGCCTCCACGACTAGCTGGAACAGGTACTTCTGTGCCATTCGGCCCCACCCTTAATTTACAGGCTTTCTGCAGGCTGGACCCACCACCCCGTCACTGGGGCTGAGATCACTGAGCCCAGCAAAGATGGTCAGTCCACTTCTTTTCAAAGCAAAGGAAGCGGACAGCGGTGCTTGCAGACATAAAGCTGATGCTCCTGCCTTCTTCCCCACAGTTCAGCCCCCTCCACACATGACCCCCCAAGCACCTAACCTTCCTATAGGCCTGAAGTGTTGCCTGGCCCCAGGCTCTGGAAGCCTCTTGCCTTCAAGTCCTCTAGGAAGGCAATGCTAACCAACAGGCAGTGTGTCTGGGCTTTGATTTGCTGTAGGAAGCACAAGACTAGAGGGAATAAGACTATCAGAAAAATACCTGCAGTGCCTGTCTTTCTGGGCCTCTGGTATTTATAGCCTGGGTTGTGTGATCTGGCCAGTTTTAGGCCTAGGTTGCAGCAAAGAATCCAAAAGTACAGTAACATTGGTTTAAAAAGGGTATTTCTCTCAGGATCAGGAACTATTGGAAATTCAGATGACTTTAAAGTTTAGGGAGCATATTGACACAGCCCCAGGCCTACGAGTCTAGACTGCCAGTCTGTCCCCTGGTCTTCTCTCTTTAGAGCCACAGTGGGAAGCCCACATACAACTTCAGCGCTTCTATTCCCCTCACTCACCTCTTGCTCTTTGCCTTGCCCTTCTCCCTGCTGCAGACATCTGGCTCCTGGGGCATGAAGCTCCTGGGAATGAGAGTCATCTGTTAAGGCAGGTTGCCCCTGTTTATACAGTTTCCCCAGAGGCATCATGCTCTGGAAGTCTCCACCAACACGTATGTCTGCCACAGGTTGTAGGGAACATCCTCACCTCAGATCATTCCTTTCTAGAGCTATTCCAAGCAAGGAGATAACTGTAACTTTCTGAGACGTGGAAGGTTTTTACTTCTGAGCTGCTTGTTACACATCTTTTTCTGCCCAATTGCCAGGTCTGAGGGCTCCCACAGGCCTCAGCGGGGATCATCCAGACTCATCAGCTTTCAGGGGGGCAGGTTTTAGAGGAGGCAGTGAAGAAAAGTTTTTTTTTTGTTTAAGCCTAACAGAGTGCCTAGCTCAGGCAGTCCCAAGAAGAGGGAAAGGACAGGAGGGAATCATACTCACAAAGGAAGTCTCCACCCTGTCGAAGGCCATCCGGAGCTCTCGGAGCACGTGGGGCAGGCTGCCTGGGAAGTAGGTGCAGCTGTTCTCAGACTGGGGGTCCTGGCTCTGGCTGGTCCCCACCCCAGCCAGGAAGACCAGGCAACATAGCAGTGCTGAGCGGTGCATGGCGGAGCTCTGCCTTCTTCTGCGAGTCTGCCTTGTGGTTTGGTTTTGCAAGAGCAAGCCCTTGATGTGCAGACCTTCACCTCAGGTTCCCCTTTTATATATAGCTTGAGCAGGACCTCCCATTCATAAAAAGCCACAGAGTCAGAGATTTCCTGGCAAAGGTTTTTTTCTGATTGAAGCTCCTCCCTTCCCTAGACCTCTCCAGCTTTGCATTGGTTGAACTTCTTACTCTTAAACATTTCGATTTTTGCATCATAAGCAAAAAGCTGGTTTAGGAAGAACTTCTGCATTATGGCTATTTTTAGGATGGACCGCTCTCTTTCTCTCTTTTAAAATAATTTTTCAGCTTCTCCTAATTAAAAAAAATTGATTTCCTGGTGGAACAGCTGCTCGGTGTGCAGAGATGCTCTGGCTTCCACCAGCGTCCACAGTGACGTGGACAAATTGGCTACTCCAAAACACACGGGTTGAGAAATAATTGGGTCCCCTCTCCCCCCCCCCACCTCCCCAGGATCTTGATGGAATGCCCAAGGCTTCTCCTTGCTGACTTGGGAAGACATTTCAGCTCTCTGGGCCTCAGTTTCCCTAACTAGAATGAAGGGGTGAGCCATATATCCTCAAAGCTCTCATCCTGTTCTCCCATGACACATTTCAGGCTTGCCCATTGAAGAGGCTGGCTCCCCACAGGACAGGCAGGGTCACTGGATGTGCTCCAGACTCCTTCCCTGGCCTGAATGTCATTTAGATTTTCAGATTCCATATCTCTACCGCCTTGGCTGTCCCACTGCTTGGGGGGAAGTTAGTAATAGTAGTCAGTTCTTACTGAAAGCTATCATGTGCCAGAGAGAGAGCCCTCACCCTGACCCTAATTACCTCTGTTGTGTAGACAAGGGAACCAAGGCAGAGAGGTTAAGTATTCTGCCCAAGGTTACATGAGTGGGAAGTGAGGGCACCAGAATTTGAACCCAGACCTGCCTGACACCAATGCCAGGCTCCTCAGCCTGCTCTACAGTGCCCCACTGTGTGAAATGAAAGGTTGAGTTAAATAATTTATTTTATTTTATTTTTTTAATTGTACTTCAGGTGAAGGCTCACAGAAAATAGTTTCTCATGAAACAGTAGTACACATATTGTTTTATGACATTGGTTAACAACCCCACAACATGTCAACCCTCTCCCTTCTCGACCTTTTTTTCTTTTTGGTGAAGATATACATAGCCAAAGATACACCATTTCAAAAATTTCTACATGCACAGTTCAGTGACATCGACTATGCTCTTCCAATTGTAC
>NW_004443971.1:8657706-8736899 GCF_000243295.1 Trichechus manatus latirostris
AGGCATAGAGGTATACAATTCCAGGTATTCAGGGAACAGAAAGAGAAGGAAGATATAGAGAGATGAGAAACTGAGTAATGAAGAAAGACAAAAAGGGAAAAAGAAGGAAAAGAAAACAAAACAAATTAAAAAAAAAAGAACAAGAAAAGCCCCCAAAAAACAGGAAAAAAAGAGAAAAAATATCCAATGAATAAAGAAATGTCCTCAGGGATCCCTCTGCACATCTGTGCAAGCCGAGGGGGTAGTTTCCAAGCCACGCAGCACCGCCTGGCCAGAACGGGCTCCCAACTCATGAAAAGGAAAAGAAAACAAACAAACAATTCAAAACAAACAAACAAACAAAAGCCTGGGATCCCACCAGCATGGCAGCCCAGACCGCGAAGCAGCTCCACACTCGAATGGAGCTCTGCAGCCCCTCAGGAAGAAGCAAAGATGGCGCATGGAGCCAAGTATTTGAGCAAAAGGAGGGGAGATGGTGAGACATAAGGAAGAAATCAAAAGAAGCAGGAAAAAAAGCAACACCAGCAGCCAACAAATGGCACTCAGAGAACCAGCTAGTGTGGGCTTGTGGAATCTAAGCAGCCGGTGTTTCCCGGACAAGTGACTGTGTCCGCAGGAAGCAGAGGAGGCCGAGTGTGGGTGAAGAAGGGTAGGGGGTGGGAAAGAGTATATCACAAATTACCAGAGCTCTGCAGTCCCTCAGGAAAAAGCAAAGATGGCGCATGGAGCTAGGTATTTGAGTGAAAGGAGGGGGAGGTGGTGAGAGGTAAGGAAAAAATCAAAAGAAGCAGAAAAAAGGAACACCAGCAGCCAACAAATGGCACTCAGAGAGCTGGCCCGTTCGGATGGGTGGAATCCAAGCAGCCGGTGCTTCCCGGACAAGAGATTGTGGCCACGGGAAGCAGAGGAGGCTGAGTGGGGGTGAAGAAGTGTGGGGGTGGGAAAGTGTATATCGCAAATTACCAGTTGTTTTGTCTCCCGCTGGAAGCTCCTTGAAGCTGCTTTCTCATACCCCGTTTGCTGGTCTCCGATAGGAGTCCAAGAATGCAGATCCACGCTGCCTTAGCTGATAGGGGACCTCTGCATGAATCTCTCCTTGCTCTCTGTTCTCTGTCAGTTTTCTCACTTCATTTGGTGCTTGGCTGAGTTCTTTTTCTCTTCATTTGATGTTTTAGGGTTTCAGGATTGTTGTTTTCTCTGTTCGGCTTAGTTTTTTGGATCTTTGCTGTGGAGGGACAGCGTGGTGCTTCTGCCTAGAGTGCCATTTTGCCAGAAGTCCTCACATTAAATAATTTTTAGGGTTTCTTTTAGTTGTAGAGGTGCTTGGGTGGCACAAATGGCTTGTGCTTGACCTCTAACCTAAAAGTTTGTGGTTCGAATCCACCCAGTGGTACAACGAAAGAAAGGCCTAGCAATATGCTTCGGTAAAGATTAAGCCAAGAAAACCCTCTGGAGCAGTTCTACTCTGTAACACATGAGGTTTCCATGAGTTGGAATTGACTCAACAGCAACAGGCTTGGGGGTTTTAGTTGCAAGCGTCTATGGTTAGAGACTTAAGTTTGAAAGAGGGGAGGAAGAAGTAGTAATAAGCAAGGAAAACAAGTCAGAAATCCACGAAGGCTGGATAGCTGTCTCTTTCTTTCCTCTTACTTATCCCCAACCCCCTTCCCAAAGAAGCCTTAGAAGTTTGTCTGGGATTAGTGTGTGTGTGTGTGTGTGTGTGTGTGTGTGTGTGTGTGTGTGTACAGGGCAAGGTAGCCAGGTGAGGTGAGAGGCGTTGTTCTCCCTCTACTTGGGAAAAGACAGGGACAGTGATATCAGGGTTTTTTCAGATATCTGAAAAGTCTCACAGTCCTTTGATTAGGAGGAGGAATGAAGGGGATTGGGTAAAAACCATTTATATCTTTCTATAATCCATAATCCACTAAGTAGAATTAGGGTTAGAATATGGTTTCTTTATTGATTTTGAAATGTGTAGCCAATTATCTCAAACCATTTGTCCACTAGTTGATCCTTTTCCCATGGATTTGAAATTATTTTCTACTCTTAAAATTTCAGAATCTAAACGGTCAGAGATAACAACAAGCAAGTTTCCTTATTTAACAAATGGAGATAACAATATCTTCCCGATCAACACATCTCATGGCATTGATGGCAAGCTGATACAAAAGAATAGGTATGAACAGTTTTGGAAAAGTTATGACCTGTGCCTTTACACTGAAAAAACAACAAAAGCAACAACAAGAACAACAAAGATGACTCCTGCTTCTAAAGGCTGTGAAAACATTCGTTCATTCGAAAAGTCATTAGGGTCCATTGGGAAAAGTCCCAAACCCGTAGGTCACACGTAAGGCATGAATGTCAACAATCCACAAGTTAGGAGATTTGATGCTGGGGTTCAGTAGAAGAAAAGAGCCCAATTAGGGAAGGAAGACTTTTATTTCTTCTTATCCAGGTCATCTAGTGTGGAAAGAACTTCTGGCATTCCCTTGAATTACCTTCCTGAGCTCCCTGGACAGGGCCTTCCTCAGCAGCTCTGCTGCAAGAGTCCGCATCAAGGGCAGAGCGCGTGGGCTCAGCTCACACACTCCAGGGGTGGTCATGAGGATCCCAGGATCCGGGGCTCTGCTGTGCTGTCTTCCTCCAGGCCCCTCTGACATGGATCTTGTGGCTGGGAACTTTCGAATAAAGGCCTGGTTTAGTCAGAAGTTTAGAAAGACCTCATGATGGGGTTGCACGGAATCAAGCCAGGGTTATGCAAACCAGATTGGGTGCCTGTTTTAGTCATCTAGTGCTGTTACAACAGAAATACCACAAGTGGATGGCCTCAACAAAGAGAAATCCATTCTCTCACAGTCCAGTAGGCTACAAGTCCAAATTCAGGGTGTCAGCTCCAGGGGAAGGACTTCTCTCTCTCTCTGCTCTGGAGGAAGGTCCTTGTCATTGATCTTCCCCCAGTTGAGGAGTTTCCCAGAGCAAGAACCCCGAGTTCAAAGGATGCTCTCTACTCCCGGCGCTGCTTTCTTGGTGGTATGAGGTCACCATGCCTCTTTGTTCACTTCTCTCTTTTATATCTCAAAAGAGATTGGCTTAAGACACAATCTTATCTTGTATAACTCATCAACATAACTGCCACCAATCCATCTCATTAACATCATAGTGATAGGATTTACAACACATAGGAAAATCACATCAGATGACAAAATGGTGGACAATCACACAATACTGGGAATCATGGCCTAGCCAAACTGATACACATATTTTTAGGGACACAATTCAATCCATGACAGTGCCCTTCCGAAGAGCGAGGCCGGCAGACACTGCAAACCACAGCAGAAGGGTTGATCTTGGGACAGTCAGGGTGGAATTCCCCTTTGTGCAACTGTGGGGCCAATTCAAGCAATTTGGATTTTCCTTTGGGGATGGACACTCTAATCTGTAACTTCTCATATGAGAACTTTGGCTTCAAGGGGCTGGGACACCAGGTGTTGTAGTCCTTGCCTCCAGGATACGCAGCTGTTCTGCTCAGGGAGACCAATCTCTCCCCCCTGCCTGTCTGGGAATTGTGGAGGGTTCCCGAACCTGGGGCAAGAGTGGATTCCCTGTTAATATCATCACCCCATGTAAATTTTAAAAAGGGAGGAGAAATCCTAGCTGAGGCCTCTGGCTTATAATAAACTGGAACAGAAGATTTCAAAGGGCAGCTCAAGAAGACAAAGTAAAGTATTATAATGAAATGTGCAAAGACCTGGAGATAAAAAACCAAAAGGGAAGAACACGCTCAGCATTTCTCAAACCGGAAGGGCTGAAGAAAAAATTCAAGCCTTGAGTTGCAGTATTGAAAGATTCTACATGGAAAATATTAAACGACGCAGGAAGCATCAAAAGAAGATGGAAGGAATACACAGTCAATGTACCAAAAAGAAATGGTTGATGTTCAACCATTTTAGGAGGTAGCATATGATCAAGAACTGATGGTACTGAAGGAAGAATTCCAAGCTGCCCTGAAGGCTTTGGTGAAAAACAAGGCTCCAGGAACTGGTGGTATACCAATTGAGATGTTTCAACAAATGGATGCAGCACTGGAAATGTTCCCTTGTCTATGCCAAGAAACTTGGAAGACAGCTACCTGGCCAGTCGACTAGAAGAGATCCATATCTGTGCCCATTCCAGAGAAAAGGGGGTCCAACAGAATGTAGAAATTATTGAAGAATATCATTAATATCATACGCAAGTAAAATTTTGCTGAAGATAATTCAGAAGCGGTTGCAGGAGTAAATCGACAAGGACCTGCTAGAGAGTTAGGCTGGATTCAGAAGAGAATGTGGAATGAGGACTATCATTGCTAATGTCAGATGGATCTTGGCTGAAAGCAGAGAATACTAGAAAGATGTTTACCTGTGTTTTATTGACTATGCAAAGGCATTGGACTGTGTGGATCATAATAAAATATGGGTAACATTGGGAAGAATGGGAATTCCAGAACACTTAATTGTGCTCATGAGGAACCTGTACATAGGCCAAGAAGCAGTCATTTAAACAGAAGAAGGGGATACTGTGTGGTTTAAAGTCAAGGAAGGTGTGTGTCAGGGTTGTATCCTTTCGCCATACTTATTCAGTCTGTATGATGAGCAAATAATCCGAGAAGTTGGACTGTATGAAGAAGAACGGGGCATCAGGATTGGAGAAAGACTCATTAACAACCTACAGTATGCAGATTATACAACCTTGCTTGCTGAAAATGAAGAGGACTTGAAGTACTTACTGATGAAGATCAAAGACCACAGCCTTCGGTATGGATTACACCTCAACATAAAGAAAACAAAAATCCTCACAACTGGACCAATAAGCAATATCATGAGAAAGGGAGAAAATATTGAAGTTGTCAAGGATTTAATTTTTCTTGAATCTACAATCAATGCCCATGGAAGCAGCAGTCAAGAAATGAAACAACGTATTGCATTGGGCAAATCTCCCGCAAAAGACCTCTTTAAAGTATTAAAAAGCAAATATGTGAGTTTAAGGACTAAGGTGTCCCTGACCCAAGCCATGGTATATTCAGTTGCCTCATATGTACGGGAAAGCTGGACAATGAATAAGGAAGACTGAAGAAGAATCGATGCCTTCGAACTAAGGTGTTGGTGAAGAATATTGAATATACCATGGACTGCCAGAAGAACGAACACATCCGTCTTGAAAGAAGCACAGCCAGATTGCTCCTTGAAAGTGAGGATGGTGAGACTTTGTCTCACGTGTTTTGGACATGTTATCAACAGGGACCAGTCCCTGGAGAAGAATATCTTTCTTGGTAAAGCAGATCAGCGAAAAAGAGGAAGACCCTCAATGAGATGGATTGACACAGTGGCAGAAATAATGGGTTCAAACATAGCAATGATTGTGAGGATGGCACAGGAGCTGACGGTGTTTCCTTGTGTTGTACGTAGGGTCTCTATGAGTTGGAACCAACTCCACTGCACCTAACAACAATACTATACGCATTGCCCTGGGGTCTATTCCGAGTCGACCCTGTAGGACAGAGTAGAACTGCCTCATAGAGTTTCTAATCTTTAAGGAAGCCAACTGCCACATCTTTCTCCCGTGAAGCAGCTGGTGGGTTCCAACAACCCACCAGTTGCTTAGCAGCCATGCGCTTAACTACTGAACCACCAGGGCTCCTTATAAGATGTAAAGATCTTAGAAAAGTCTTTAAGAAAAGCATTCAAGAAGCCCACATGTTTAATAAAACACAAAAGTACAATTAATTATTGTAGAATTGAACTAAATTGAATGGAATGGGAGTTGGCAGAGCTTTCACTCAACGCACTAACTGAAGGAGCGGAAATGAACTGAAGCGCTGTTGGCGCAGGGGGTTACTACACAGGCACAAACTTTCCCTGCTCCCACAGACGTACACCACTGCGGTGGAAAGGACGCCCGGTCCAAACAGGGCGCGGACTCCGCCCCGCCTCTTCCGGGCCCCGCCCCGCCTCGCCCCGCCCCGCCCCGCCTCGCCTTTACCGGGCTCCGCCCCTTCAATTCCCGTCCTCGCCGCTAGGGGCGGCCGCGGCCTCCACAGCGGCAACAGCCGCGAAGCATCGCGGTCTGAGTTTCCAGCCGGCCCCTTTTTCCCGGCCGGTCCCCAGCATGGCTGCTGCCAGTGTTGCGTGCCGGGGAGCTACCGCGCCCTCGCTTTTCTGAGCCTCTGGCTTCCGTGCTCTTCTAGTCTTCCCCCGGGTCACGCCAGCCGACATGTTTGCCAAGGCCTTTCGGGTCAAGTCCAACACGGCCATCAAGGGGTCAGACAGGTGAGGGAGGGAAAGGGCCTGCGCTGCCCACCAGGGCATCCAGACATCTCAGGGGGCCTGGCTGCGTCAGAGCCCTCCTTCGATTCGGTCGGCCGACCTGAGGCAGAGGTCGAGGGTGCAGTCGGGGAAGGGACCCGAGGGAGCAGGAATGGGTTAGACACATTTTGAGGGTGAGGGAGGAGACGGGGCCGGTTTTTTTTCCCTGGCTATCTTTTAAATATTCTAGTGAGTCAAAAAGCAATTCAGTCAGTGTTAATTAACTGCAGACTATTTAAGGTGTTGTGGAGGATGCAAAGGAGCCCTGGTGACGCAGTGGTTAAAGCGCTTGGCCGCTAACAGAAAGTTCAGCAGTTTGAACCCACCAGCGCTCCGCGGGAGAAAGATGTGGCAGTCTGCTTCTGTCATGATTTACAGCCTTCGGTTTGGAGGATGCAGAAAACAAGGAATACATGTCCTTGCCCTCCGAAGAGCCTAGAGCCCCGTGGGAGGGATCAGATGGGGCACCGAGAAGTATAAGTTTACGGAGAAAAGTGTCCAGTGATTACTTCTGGCAGGAGAGAAAGCTTGAGGGCGAGGTGCACAGGATAAGGCACCGGTGGTAAGGAGAACTGTGTATGTTCAGACGGTGCCCCACATGCAGACATCGCGTTGGGAATTTTGTGCCAGTGTTCTATTATTCTATAGTTGTCATCCTTGGTGCCCCTGGTATAGCTATTTAATCATGAGTTGACAGATTTGCCAAGCGTATATGAGAAATGAGTGGATCCAAGGACAAAGCATGAAGTCAGGAAGGCAGAGCTCAGTTTTCCTATGTCAGGCTAACTTGGGTTGCTCACTGGGCCTCGGTTTCCTTCCCTGTAAAATGGAAAAACTTGCCCCAGGAATTTGTGAGACAGATAAGACAATGGATGAGAAAGAGAATGGGGTACTTTGGAAGATATGTGAGAACAGGGCATCAGAAATCAGGTAGTCTTCTTAGCCATCATGATTTTATAGTGAATCCTTCTGCTGTTGTTATGCCATCAAGCCGATTCCGACTCATAGCGACCCTACAGGACAGAGTAGAACTGCCCCATAGGGTTTCCAAGGAGTGGCTGGTGGATTTGAACTGCTGACCTTTTGGTTAGCAGCTGTAGCTCTTATCCACTGCCCGGGCAGCATTCATGCCTGGTGTTGGTGTGTTTTCTGCAGGAGAAAACTTCGGGCTGATGTGACAGCTGCTTTCCCCAGCATTGGAACTGATCAAGCCTCTGAGTTAGTACCTGGAAAGGAAGAGCTGAACGTTGTGAAGCTGTATGCTCACAAAGGGGATGCAGTGACTGTGTACGTGAGTGGTGGTAACCCCATCCTGTTTGAACTGGAGAAAAATCTGTATCCGACAGGTATGGCAATAGGATAGAGATGGCTGTTACTAGTCCTTGCCTGACATCTGCTCCTCTCTCTTTCTTCCCTTACTTGCCTCCCATAAAACAAACAAACACGAAATCTCCTGATAACGTTGTTAACCCTTTCATAGATGAATTATTACTTTTAGAATTTTTTGGTGATACTATGTTTTTTTCGCTAATGGAATGGATGTTGAATCATTGTTGGTTTTTTTTGTTTTTGTTTTTTAAATAGGGTGCCAGTTGCAAGCAGTCCATATTGATACTGTGTTCCATGAAGTACATCACAAACGTAGTACGTGTTGGTACCATGGCTCAGGAAGTGCATCACACTTCCTGGTTACACTTGAGCCGTAAAATATCGTACTCAACTTTCCAAAATACACATGAAATTCTAAATAAACACGGCACTTGTGCTGCACATGTATGTTATCAGTTTGATTAGTGAAACTAGAAAACATGGGGTGACACATAAAGGCACTACACATTCTGCACATAATTGTTGTTCAAGTTTGCTTCTTCTGAGTGCTGCATTCTCTGTATCGCCCACTGCTTGTCTTGACCAGGACATGCTCTCCATCCTTACTAAATGAGACATTATTTGGCACCCTGCTGGATCCAGAGTTTCTCCCGGCAACATAGGAGGGTCTTCCTCTGCTTTTGGTTTCCCAGGCTACAGCAAGCAGTCTCATAAGTGTGATCCTGAGAGACATTTGGTTGCGTTCGCCTCTCTTGTTACATTTCAACATTATAAAACTTTACAGTGGCCATGTCAGTAAGGAAATACAGCGGTCGATGCCACCATCTGTGAGAGTGCCTTCAGATTGCATACCTTTTGCACATCTGGTCAGAAGGGTCCACTCCTCCCATAATTGCATTGTATTGTTCAACTGCTTTTGGGCATGCAGTTACTGAGGAGGGGCCGTCTTTGTTCTTCCTTTTGACAGTAGTGATGTCCTTTGGAGTGTAGAATGTGGACAAAACTGTCACAAGTTTATTGTCCTGCCGCTTAACTGCCAACACATATCCCTTCGTACAAAACTTAGATTCTTCCTGCCATAATTTATGTTTACATCTCAGCATTTCTGGTAGGCCCTTTTGAGTTAGTCGTACTATGCTCATAGCAAACAGTCGCTTGTAGTGTGTGGTTTTCATCAATCAATAGGAGGTAAAGAAATGGTCGAAGCCAATGAGCCTGTGGGAATGGTTGTATGGGTTGCATAGTCCAAGCACAACAGTCTCACTGAGAGAGAGTGATGAGTCATTGCCCACGACGTTATTCTCAGCATAGATTTCAAAGTCACTTACAGAGACAGTCTTTGAGTCAGCCAGGCACCAAACTTTGCATCTTCACTTGACAGGCTTTATTGGCATGTGCTGCTTTATTGATGAATGGCCCTTGAACGGCACCGTGCTTTCATCAGCCACCACGGTACTTGATGGCACGTACACTTCCTTTTCGACGTCCGTTGAGCATTGATAATGGGGCGTAGTTTGTGAAGCCAGTCGTAGCCAGGTTGTCTCATGTTCCTTGAAGCACATCACACACACGGTACATATCAGTCCCATGGCCCAGGAAGTGTATCGCAAACTGCACCCCCAAAATAGCTCATTTACTTAAATATTTCTGAATGCCAGTAACCGCACCTTCCTAGTAACAAAGGAAATAGTAAACATGCTTGCAAGCCTTATCTCGCTTTACAGAAGCTAAAAGACACAAAAGTTTTACACAGTCACTCCTACGGGAAGCATCCCCTCATACACGTGGCTCTCAGCACTCAAATGTGGCACAGACCAACTTCCTTGTTTTTTAGGCAGTTGTACCAGTATCCACCATGACACCAGAACGTACTAAAGTGGCTCAAATGCCTGCCAGTAAACCTCCAGGGGCCGAAAATGTCACGGGTATATGTGTCCCAGCACCCATGTGTTTCTAGAATTGGTTCTTTCAAGACCAAAAGCTGCTATAAAAAACCCAAAACAACCCATTGCTGTCAAGTCAATTCCAACTCGTAGTGACCCTATAGGACAGAGTAGAACTGCCCCATAGGATTCCCAAGGAGTGCCTAGTGGATTCGAACTGCCAACCTTTTGGTTAACAGCTGAACTCTTAACCACTGTGCCACTGGGGTTTCCATAGCTGCTATAGGAGGGATAAAAAAAGGGCTAACACAGGAGAGAGTGGTTACGAAGGATATTCTGAGATGAAGGAGCAGTGGCTGAGGAGTTTATAGTGGGTTAACTAGGGATAGATAGAGCAGGTTTCTTGAAAAGGGTGGATTTTCAGAGCATGTGAAAAATGCTTCTTAAAACTATCCCCAGCGGGGAAAAAGCTATCTTAATTACGCTCCCTACCCAGCTGTCTTAGCGATGTACTTCAGTAAGGATCTGACAGCGATCTTTCTTAGGCCTTGGCTGGCTCTCTGGGGGTCTTTGCTTTCCTTATTGGTCATAGACACCTTTGTCGCTTGGGGCTTTTCTTCCCTAGGCCTGGCTGCTGCAGTGCAAGGCAGTCTCCTTAGGCTGCTCCCCGCACCCCGCCCCGCCACCCGCTGCTGTAGCTGAGGACAAACACAAACTCTTTTTGTTCTAAGGGTTTCACTAATCACTATGGAAATAGAAGGAATAAAAAGAATAAACATGGGAAAGTTTTGAAGTTTCTTACAGGCTGGATACCTGTTCTTAGATTACTTGCTTTTGAGGTAATAAATGGGAGCCTCATTGAGTCCCTGCCCCACTTTTATTCGCTGTGGCCTTTTTCTGTGCGAGTCCAGGTGGAACAGTAGGTGCCCCCAAGTCTCAAGTGACACCCAGTTTCTTAGGTCTCCACCTTGCTCGAGAACGCAACCTCTCTGAGCACTGCCTCACAGTCTTCGCTTTAGCTTTAAGTTGAATTCCCTTTCTGTATCCTGACTAAAGTGACCATCGTGTTTTGCTCTGCCAGCTCCCTAGGAGATTGAGTTTCTCGTAGTAAGTGTCTTCTGGGTCTCTTTTGGGCAGTGTACACTCTGTGGTCATATCCAGATCTTCTACCAACCTTCACAACATGGCCTCCGGTACTGGAGAAGCTGGCGGGGGGAGCAGGTAAGAGGATTTTCCTATCTTCTGTCTGTTGGCTGAAATCGGCTTAGAAAGGACCAACCGATTTAAGAAGTAAAACTGTTCCCTGCGTTTGTTCAAACAGTTGAAAAATGGAGTATTCTCCTTGTGTTGTTACATCTCTCACTTTGCTGGTTCCATGAGCTGTCTGAGTGTCTGACCCATCGTCAGGCTTAAATAAGTGATGTGAAAGTACTGTGCGAACTGCCACGTGCGGTACTTCGAGCCCATAGGCTGAATTCAGAAAACCAGGACAAGATAGATCATGGTATGGGATGCATAGCCCGCCACTTGTTTGACCACGTGTACCCCAAAGGGAGAAGGTCTGATACTCAGGTTGCCGTTTTTCATTTTCTTTATGAATAACAGGAGTTGATACTTAATAGATGTTTGCTTGTTGAGTGAATGAAGAAACCAAGGATGAAGTAAAATGAGACATTATAGGGAAGCAGAATGTGGATTGTGATGCGTTTGTTTTGTTTGCTGCAGATTTGATGCTACCGGGACTAGTGGTGCCCCCTGCTGGTCTGCCTCCAGTACAGAAGGGTGACCTCTGTGCCATTGCCTTGGTGGGGAACAGGTACTGTGCCAGCCAGCCACACTCGGGGGGGAAAGCTTAGGTAAAAGGGAGAATGACAACTCCTAAAGCATATCCACAAAGTATCGAAAGAAGAAATATCTTCTTTCTTCTGGAAGAAGCGGAGAGTGGGCCATTGGAGGAATTGCAACGAACTCGTGGGGTTCCCGCACATCTGGGAGGATGTATTTGCCGTTGCTGCTGCTGCTTTTTTGTTTGTTTGTTTTAACTTTTTATTTTAAAATAATTTTAGACTTAGAGAAGAGTTGCAAAGACAGTACAGAGAGTTCCCATGTGCCCTTCACCCAGCTTCCCCTGTGTGGTAACATGTTTTATAACCATGGTCCAGTTATCAAAACTGCGAAATTAACATTGGTACATTAGTGTTAACTAAATTACAGACTTCATTCCTATTTCTCCCCAGTTTTTCCACTACAGATAGTCCCCCACTTACGACGGGGTTCCGTACCAACGACTCTGTCGTAAGTCAGTTCTGATGTAAGTCAAATACCTCATTTTTTTTTTTTCTTTTTTTTTTTTAGGTTTTATTATTATTGCCTTTTATTATTTATGTCTTTATAAATCTGATCTTTATTTGTCTCTTGGGGCTGGAAACATTACATATAAATGTACAGATATATTTTAATACATACATAAAAAATACACAAATCATAAAAAAAAAGTATGGTCATTAAATGCAGTTCATCATAACTTGAATATGTCATAAGCTGGGGACTACCCGTAATGACCCTTTTCTGTTCAAGGAGCCTGTCTAGGGCACCATATTTGCATTTAGTTGTCATGTCTCCTTCAATCTGTGACATTTTCAAAGTCTTTCCTTGTTTGTCATGACCTTGACACTTTTTCCTGTCATCATCATCGTGAATCTTTAATTATTTTTAGTGGCTTTATTGAGATATAATTCATACACCCTACAATTCACCCATTTACAATGACTTGTTGTTGTTCAACCATCACCACTTTGCTGCTGCTTTTAGGAAGTGATCGTATGAACAATTCTAAAAAAATCAGAAGTCCACTTACCCACAGCCTTCCTCTTGTAAAAGTATTATTTGATGGGTATCCTTGCTGACCTTCTTATTGCATACATACATGTGCACATAAGTATGCATGTTTAAAAATAAAACAAACAGAATTATATTATATATGTATTTTTTTCTTTTTTTTTTTTTATTGTACTTTAGATGAAGGTTTACAGACCAAACTAGCTTTTCATTAAAGTTGTGCACATATTGTTTTATGACATTGGTTAACAACCCCACGGCATGTCAACACTCTCCCTTCTGTATCTTGGGTTCCCTATTACCAGCATTTCTGTCCCCTCTTGCCTTCCCGTGCTTGTCCCTGGGCTGTTGTGCCCCTTTAGTCTCGTTTTGTTTTATGGGCCTGTCTAATCTTTGGCTGAAGGGTGAACCTCGGGAGCGACTTCATTACAGAGCTAAAAGTGTCTGGGAGCCATACTCTCGGGGTTTCTCCAATCTCTGTCAGGCCAGTAATTCTGGTATTTTTTTTGTGAGTTAGAGTTTTGTTGTACATTTTTCTCTAGCTTTGTCTGGGACCCTCTATTGTGATCCCTGTCAGAGCAGTCGTTGGTGGTAGCTGGGCACCATCTAGTTGTACCAGACTCGGTGTGGTGGAGGCCGTGGTAATATGTATTGTTTTTATAAGTTAATATAGTGTTGGCATTTCCCATGTCAGCACACAGATCTGCTGAATTCTTCTCCTTGGCGTCTGGTTGATGGAAGAGGGCCTCTCCTGGCGGGCTCTGAAGTTGCCTCCAGTTTGTCTCTATTGCAAACAATATCTTATTGACGCTTCTAGAGATAAGGTGCCAGCATTTTTGTAGAGTAGATACTAAAAAGTGAAACTGTTGGTTTGAAGATTATGCATATTTTCTGTTGCCTGTCAAAAGGCTGTGCCACCTTTCACTCCCACCTGTAGGGCATCTGGGACCTATTTCTCCACGCCCACCAACACTGGACTTGAGGGCTCATTTTCATTTGTTTATCCAAATGAGAGAACAGTGTCATCTCATTGCTGTTTTGAGAGGGAAGAAAAGAGAGATTGTAGACATGGGAGGGGCCAGTGTTTAAAGATCTTATTTTTGCCACTCCCATTATCCCATTTTCTTGAAGATTTTGGAAACAAACACCTAGAAATGTCTCCTCCTTTTACATATAGCAAAAATTGCAGTTGAAAAGAATAGTATGTCATTTTTTTTTTCCTCCAGTGTTCTATCCAGGAGAGGAGACAACCAGATAAATGGGCATTTGGCCTGCTCAGTTGGGCGTTTACAGTGTGTATGGGATGGAGCCCAGGGGTGGTTTGTGGCAGGGGTAAGGGTGCAAGGGGTTGTTAACAATACAAGTCACGTTTACTATGTTTTTGTGACTTTGGAGTTCTTGAGCCACTGACCCTAATGGGGGTGGAAGAAAAAGACTCCTCTCCTAAGAACTGGAGGAGAAACCAGCTTCAGAGTTTCCGTGGCAGGAACTGACCTCTGGGCTTCCAGTGGAGCTAGCAGCTTTAGCAAAAAATTATAAGTTTAGGTGTTGGGAATTCTGCCCTTGAATCTTTTTCTTGGACCCTTACCTTGTGGGGTTCGTGTGTTCCTCCATTGTTATTTAGCCGGACACCTATCCATACAGGTAGTATGTGATCAATGTTTGAGTAACACTAGGCTACAGAGATTGTTCACGTGGGCTTTGGGAGTTGTTAGCTCAAGAGTTCTACAGAGTAAGCCGTGTTATAAAGAGCCAAGTCAGATGGAACCACTCTGGTTGGCTTCCAGTTGATCTCTTCCCTCTCCTGTGGAATCTCTCAGGCGAACTTAGAGAGCGTGAATGACTTCCTTTCTGAACCTCCCTGTAGGATGGCTATGCCATATTTAAAGTGTTCATTGTCGCTATTGTTTGGGGCCGTCGAGTCGATTTTCAGCTCATAGCGACCCCATGTGACAGAGTAGAATTGCCCCACAGAGTTTTCTAGGCTGTAATCTTTACGGAAGCAGATCACCAAGGTCTTTTCTCCCGTGGACGAAAAGGTAGGGGAGGTAATTTATGGTTTTGGAACTAAAGAAAAGGAACTTGCCTTCCAAATTTCTGTTGGGCTAATTCATAATAGGAAACCAACAAAGACAGTGAGAATGGCAGTAGACGGGTTACTTATACAAAAAGTTAATGTTTGGTCAAGGGATTTTTGAAAGTAATGCCTGTGGGTAATCTGAAGAAAATTGAGACTGGACTGAGTTTAGTTTTGTGATACAAGTGGATACTTGAGATCTGTAGCCACGGAGCTTTTACCACGTGTGTGAGAGATGGCTGTAACGTGTGCCTTCCCGGGAGACTCCTGACCTGCCCTCTGGCCCCCTTCTTCTTAGGGCCCCCGTTGCCGTTGGAGTAGCTGCCATGTCCACAGCTGAGATGCTGACCTCAGGCCTGAGGGGAAGGGGCTTCTCTGTGCTGCACACTTACCAGGACCACTTGTGGTGGGTACCCAGGAATCACAGGGTATCTGATTTTACAGAGACCTGGCAGGGTGGAGAAAGCCCGGGGCTGAGACAGAGGTGAGAGCTTTGTCCTGGCCTGGTCCTTCCGAAAGTTGCTGATCTTCAAGACTAGTTTCCTTACCAGACGTGGAGGCAGCAGTTTTTCTTTTTTGCCTTTTTGAACAAGAAATTAGAGAGAACTTTGATTATTTTTTGGTTAATTGTAGAGTCTTAGACCTGGAAGAAGACTTGAGGGATTGTCTGCTCTGCCCCTCAGGGTGGCAATATTCTTTTTATTTTATAGCTCTCGCCAGTCTGGCCTTATCTACCCTCATTTCAGGCATCTCCTGGCCCCATAAGGAGAGTTCTGGAATTTTCACCTCTGAGTCCAAATCAAAGCGGGGTAGATCCTCAGGCCCCAGGATGATAACCTGGCTGCCTTTATGTCATTCAGTCTTCACACTCCATGTCTCCTCCTCATCATGGAGGTACCACTTTCTCATTGTAACAGTTCCTTTTCTAGAGCCATATACCAGTTTATTTTCTGATTATTTTCATTTTACTAAAATAGTAAACAGTACTTTTCTTAAAAGCGGTATATCAGATCTTTTGGCCGAGGGTTGTGGCCTATTGGTATAGATTCGGACTTAGATTTTTCTAGCCCAGTCTTGGATTTATTCTTTTAACAAATATTCGCCAAGTCCTACTTTGCTGGAGGTACAGCCTCGCTAGCCTGTGTATTCGCAAGTCCTGGAGGGCTGATTACTGCTGTCTTGTAGCGCCGTGTTTTCTATCAGTCCAGGTACAGCAGTCAAGGTCACGGTGTCTAAGTTGTTTTATCAGCAGCTGCCACAGTCACCGCCCCCCCCCTTTTTTTTCTTTTAATATTTATGGTATTTACTCTATCAGAATAGCCTCAACATACACTTTGGCCTTGCTATTAATAATACTAATATGCCTTCCTTAGCTATTAGTTAAAACTTGGTTTGACCTACATAAACTCAGCTGAGACAAAGCTTTTTGCTTTTACCTCTCTGCATGCTCTGCTATGTGGCATTGCTTTTTCTTTTTTTTTTCTGTCTTCCTAAAACATGATGGTATAAAACCATGGTAATTTCTACAAGTTAGATGGCATTTTGATTTAACACAGAAGCATCTGATTTTGCAGGCCTTGAACAGTTCAGGTGTTTGTATTTTATTACATGCTCTGAGGCTTCAGTTTGTATTTCACCAAACTGGTACTATAGATGCATTTGCTATCCTAATTTTGTTATTTAAGTCAAAGTAGTTTTATTATTTTTAACTCATGAAAGGGATACTTTTGGGGAGTGCTCTTTAATGCTTCTTCTTTTATCTTTCTCTAGCTCAGGGTGTCATTAATAACATTGTTATTCCTTTGAGAGAGGGAGTAGGCAATAATTATTCTTCCCATCTCAGAGATGAGGAAACAGAGGCACGGAACTTTTCTGGGCCCAGCATTGAAAATGGAGTTGAGAAGAGCACAGGCTCTTTGCTCCCCGCTGGACTTCCTACCTGGTGGCTCTTACTGTCTCTGGACTACCAGGTTGGGGAGTAGTAGTCTCTGGACTACCAGGCTGGGGAGTAGTAGTCTCTGGACTACCAGGTTGGGGAGTAGTAGTCTCTGGACTACCAGGTTGGGGAGTAGTAGTCTCTGGACTACCAGGTTGGGGAGTAGTAGTCTCTGGACTACCAGGCTGGGGAGTAGTGGTCTCTGGACTACCAGGATTGGGGAGTCTTGTGGCTGCTGCTTGGTGTTTTTGACATGAGTTTTTTCCAGGAAATCTGGAGACAGGTCCTCTCCACCTTCCATTGCTCCACTGGCCGTCAGTCCCCCAGATCTCAGTGAAGAGAAAGGCTGTGTCCTGGTGGACCCCGGCCTGCACGAAGACATGAGGCACCTGCATCTGAAGGGAGTGGATGAGGAGAATGGGGAGGTTCTTCAGCTGCGTGGCGAGAAGGCCCTATCAGAAGCCTCAGAAGACACCAGTGTTGGGGTCCTGAACCAAGACAGCGCGGGCAGCAAGGCCCTTCATGGTACAGCTGTGAGAGCAGAAGGCTGTCCCCCCCTTCACTCTGGGAGACCAGCGTGCTCTGCTGCCTCTGACTGGAGTGGCACTGAAGCTCCAGGAGAGGAGGGAAAGCCCTTCGTTTGGGTGAGGGTGGGCCAGCGGCCCTTTGACCTCTCGCCTGGGAGTCTTTTCCACATACGTTGTGTCTCCCTGGGTGTCTGTCTGCCCTTGCATTTGGAGTATTTCCAGCTTCTGAGCCCGTAATATTTCTTCTGGCTCTGACTTCTCTGGGTGAACCCTTTTAGCTTGGTGGGACTTTGTGGTTTGGCCCCTTCTCTGGGATCAGCTGTCTTTAAACACTCAGTGTTCAGAAGCGTCTGGGGGCTTTGGTACCAGGGAATGGGCTCCTCCTGGAGTCAAGGAGGTGAGGAAGGGGTGGGAGTGGGCAGGGGGCTTTCTGTTTTGTACCAGGCGCTCTGCGTCCCTCAGGAAGGCTGTGGTTTTTCATCTTTCCTTTGCAGAGCAAATGGATGAACTCTTACAGCGATGCTTCTTGCATGCTTTGAAGAGCCGGGTCAGAAAAGCTGACCTCCCTTTACTCACCAGCACTTTCCTTGGCAGCCACATGTTCTCCTGCTGGTATGGAAGGGACCGATGTGGGGTGGGGCCAGGGACTGGGTCTCACTTCGTCCTGGGCAGTAGGATAGGACAGGGCTGATGGGGGGGTTGGTTGAGGGACATGCTGTGGAAATGGTGTGTGCCTGATTGCTTGCTGTAGGGCAGGGGTCAGTGGAAAGAGTGGAGTGGCAAATAAATTAGGTCCTGGTTGTTAAAAACTTAAATTCTAGTCAGTGAGAGGATGTTGAGGAAAGTCTCTGGACAAGGTTGTCCACAGAGGATCCAAGATTCTCTGAACTCTGCCTCTGCCGCAGTGGTTCTGGGCTCCTGTCATGAATGGGGCAGCACGTCCTTACGGGAAGTGTCCCAAGGGCAGCCTCTTTGTTGGGAAGCTTCTTCTAGAACATTCACAGTTAATACCAACCCCCCTCCCCCAAACTTTTCCTGAAAAGCAGGTGGGTCAGATTAGGTTGTATCAGGAGGATACACCCCAGCCCCAACACAGGCCACCAGGAAAGGCAGTGTTACATGTGGATAGAACTTGAATTTGGAAGGCAGGTACTTCTGGGCTCTGATGCCAGCTCCCTAGGGTGTTTGAGCAGGGCGAACTTGAACTAGTCACCAGACTTCTCTGAGCCCTGCTTTTCAGTACTCATAGATTGCTGTAAAGATTAAATAGTCTGACAGATAATAAATGCTCGATAAATATTATTCTTTTTGAGAATCTTGCTCTGTGTTTTTGAAGTGGTTTTAATGTAACTCTCTTCCTATTTCCTTGTGGGCTCCTTTAAGGCATCCTGCACACGTGTGGGGTCTGGAGCGTGTGGTGGAATACCTGGTGATCTGTCCTAGCCTTGCTGGGTTGGAAGTAACTGGTAAAGGGGGAGTGAGGCCTTTGCTCATGGACTGTTCTCTAGGATAGAAGTTCTTAACCAGGAGTGGGTTCTAGAGGGTCTCGCTGTGCGTCCCACTGCTGTTGCATGCCACGTTTTGAGTGGAGATGTAAGTTCTTAGGAGCGGGAAAGAGTATAACTTTCATCAGGTACCTCCCCCCAAAACTAATTCCTCTAGGGCAAGGGTCAGCATAGTATTTCTGTGTTAAAGGCCAGATAGATAGTGAGTATTTTAGGCTTAGCAGACCATATAATCTCTGTTGTAACGACTCTTCCCTGCTGTTGTAGCACTAACACAACCATAGATGATACACAGATGAATGGGCATAGCCAGATTTGGCCCAAGGATGGAGTTTGCTGAGCCCTGCTCTAGGGCCTGGCTGCTCATGGTGGGCTTGGTGTTGGAAAGGTTCACCTTGAAGTGGAGCTTTTGAGGCCACAGAAGTTTATCTAGTTTGAGAAGAATCTAGCGCTATATCCAGTATGGTTGCCACTAGCCACATGTGACTGTTTACATTTAAATTAATTTAAATTAAATAAAATTTAAAATTCAGTTCTTCAGTCACAGTCACATTTCAAGTGCTTAATAGTCACATGTAGTTAGTGGCTGTTGGAGAGCTCCGAGAGAACATTCCATCTTCACAGAAAGCTCTGTTGGCTCACCTAGTGTCTCAGGGTCTGCTTCCCATCTGATGCCACCATGGGGCAGAGAGTTCTGGGATGGTGGCCTCTCTGAAAGTGGGGGAAGAAGGCTGAGGAAAAAGGTCCTCCCGTCAGCACCAAGCAGCCCCCGCCACTACTGCTTTGCGAGCTTAACTTGCCTTTTCCATCTGCCACCAGCCCTGAAGGACAACAGCTGGACATAAAGAAGTCAAGCTACAAAAAGGTAAGCAGGCACCTTCTTCGCAGACCCGCACAGAGTTGTGGACAGAGAGGGGCACACACAACGTGATGGGGGGAGGCTGGGGAAGCCCCATCTGCAGGCCTCAGGCCAGAATGAAGCTTTTTGTTTCAGATGTGAGGAGGTGGAGGACTTTGAGGGCTGAGGCAGCTGGGTGGGCACCCAGTCCTTCCTCCCCTTTGACCCTTTGTATCTGACTCGAGCCCTGAAAGGGGCAGCTTCTCTCCCCCGGCCCTCAGGGTGGGGACCTCCCATTTCCTGGTGCGATGAGGCGGGGGCTGTCTTGTATCCCTGCACAGTGCCTGCCCAGCTGGGTCTCTGGCACATCATAGGTGTGCAGGATGTGTGTGAACCCATGAGGTCCCTCTCTCCTGTAGCTCTCTAAGTTCCTGCAGCACATGCAGCAGGAGCAGATTATACAGGTGAAGGAGCTGAGCAAAGGGGTGGAGAGCATTGTGGCTGTGGACTGGAAGCACCCGAGGTGAGTGCAGCAGGCCAGTCGCTAGCTTAGCTGGCCCCAGGGCACCTGGGCCACAGACTGGGGATTGCCTAGACACTAGGGTAAAATGTGGTTTTTTCTTTCCTTCTGCTGGGTTTTAGGATCACATCTTTCATCACACCCGAACCCTCCCTGGCCTCCCAGCCTATCCAGGAGGGTAGCAGGGAACAGCCCTACCACCCTCCAGATATCAGATCCCTCTACTGTGTCCCAGCCGGCATGACCCTGCTCTTCCAGGAGTCTGGCCACAAGTGAGTTTGGAGAACAGCCCTTCTCTGCCCGCCGGTGTCCTGGCCTGCAGTCCCCTTGCCTGAGTGGCGCGCTCTTCTGACCAGCCAGCCGGCCCCGCCCCTGCCCTCTCTCCCTTTCTCCTGACTCCAGCTTCAAGCCTCCTTCCCCTGGGGAGCTTCTCTGGACTAAACAGAATGAGAGAGTAGGTTTCTCCCTATTCTGCCCGTGACACACAGTCCTGCTCAGTCAGGAAAAGGGCAGAGAACAGAGGCTGGAGAGTCGAGGCAAGCGCCCTTCTGAGTGGGGAGTGAGGCCTGGTGTTGGCAGTCTGTCTGCAGACACAGCATGAACTAATCCCCGCCACTTCTCCTCCCTAGGAAGGGGAGCTTCCTCGAGGGCAGTGAGGTCCGAACGATCATCATTAACTATGCCAAGAACAATGACCTGGTGGATGCAGACAACAAAAAGTGAGTGGATGAGGTGGAGGACCACCATCCGACTTGCTCAGACGCATGTGGAGGATCTCTGGGGCGAGGGGCGTAGAACACCCCAGCGCTTTAGAGATAACCGAGGTGGTGGTTTCCCCATCAGGGCTGCGAGTACCAAGGGTTACTGCCTAGAGTGTTGACATCCACGTGTGCTGTAAACACTGACGATAGACTGAATAAATACCATCGCACATGTGGCCACTACTGCTTTCCAAATGCAAATGCTGTTGTGAGGCATAAAATGCAAACTTACTTTTAAAATTTTACTGAAGTCATCATAGCTTTTTCATGTTCTCTATTTTCTTAATAAGTGGATACAGAAGTTCAACTACCAAGTGAAGGGGGTTCCATTAATTTTTTTACTTTAAAAAGACAACATCCTTATGATCAAAGAGTTGGGAACTACTGGCCTAATCTAACACCCTCATATGATAGATTTCCCCTTCCCTTCTTATAGGTCCTCCCCCTTCCTTGCTGTTGTTAGGTGCCATCGAGTCGGATCCGACTCATAGTGACCCTGTAGTACAGAGTAGAACTGCCCCATAGGGTTTCCAAGGAGTGGCTGGTGGATTTGAACTGCCGACCTTTTAGTTAGCAGCCGAGCTCTTAAGCACTACGCCTAATTGCCTGTGATCACATGGTTAGTAGTGGCAGAACTGAACCAAGGATGCTGGTCTCCTGATTTATCCCATCACACCTTCCCCTACACCGCCTGCTAATCCTTCTAGGAAAGTGTCCTTGTGCCTCCCATCCATAGGGTGCACTACTTGAGGGGCTGTGGTCCCATAATTGATCATGATCCTGATGACTATAAAGGACATGAAAAGAGATGAACCCTGAGTTGGCCCTTGGGTCAGAAGGGGTGAGTCATAAATTTCTTTATTGCCTCCTCTTTCCCTTTTAGCCTCGTGAAGTTAGATCCCGTCCTGTGTGACTGCATCTTAGAGAAAAACGAGAAGCACACAGTCCTGAAGCTCCCGTGGGACAGTCTCCTGACCAGGTACCGGGGGCTGGGACAGGTCTGCTCCCTTCCCTTAATATCTTTTGCATTCAACTTTCTGTCGTCAATATCTTAGTCTCTGACCTTCTTTCCATAATCCGTGTCATGTGTAAACACAGTCTTGACTAATTCTGATGTGGAGAGTATTTGGTACAGCTTGAGTCAACACAATGCAGGAGAACTTGAGAGGACAAAAGAAAAGGAAGATTTCGTTAAAAATAAGAATTTCAGAAAGATTTAGAAGCAAAAAGAAGGATGCGGGGGGAGGGGGGAGATTGCCTTGAAGTCTTCAAAGAATGGATTTTCAATACTCCTTCTTTTCCACAGAATCATAATTGAAAATGATTTATATCAGGAGTAGGCAAACTACAGCTCGTGGACCAAATCCACTTTCCTGGCACACAGCCACACGCGTTCAGTTACAGATTGTCTGGGCTGCTCTTGTGCTGCATGGCAGAGCTGAGTAGTTGCAATAGAGACCATATGGGGTGTAAAGCCTGAAATATTTATTATGGCCCCTTAGAGAAAAAGTTTGCCAACCCTAATACATATGATAGCAAGAGAAAATCTGGTCAGATAAAAGGTAGAAATTGTTTGCGGTAAAGGTGATTGATAATTGAAATGGGCCACAGATACGAAGCAGTACTTGGAGACAGTAGGCTGGATAAGGTGAAATTCTGAGACAGGCAGGATAATGTCCACACACAGACTGGGCAGATCTCAGAAGACGGGCCAGTGGGCAGTGCCCACTGCTTAAGTCACTCATGTCGCTTCCCTGCATCAGTGGGTCTCAACCTTGGCTGCAATTTGGAATCATCTGGAGGGCTTTAAAAGTATCTCTGCCTGGATCTTACCTCCAGAAATTCTGATTTAATTGGCCTAGACTGCTGCTCCCTAGGTGATCTGAATGATTCTAACGTGCATCTGGACCAATTAGCAACATCATGATAAACGGAGGAAAAATTGAAGTTGTCAACGATTTCATTCTACTTGGATCCACAGTCAACGCCCATGGAAGCAGCAGCCAAGAAATCAAAGGATGCATTGCATTGGGCAAATCTGCAGCAAAAGACCTCTTTAAAGTGTTGAAAAGCAAAGATGTCACTTTGAGGACTAAGGTGCGCCTGATCCAAGCCATGGTATTTTTAATTGCCTCATGTGCATGCGAAAGCTGGACAATGAAAAAGGAAGACTGAAGAAGGATTGACGCATTTGAATTATGGTGATGGTGTAGAATATTGAACATACCATGGACCGCCAGAAGAGAGAACAATCTATCTTGGAAGAGGTACAACCAGAATGCTTCTTAGAAGCAGGGATGGCAAGATTTCATCTCACTTACTTTGGACATGTTATCAGGAGGGACCAATCCCTGGAGAAGGACATCATGCTTGGTAAGACAGAGGGTCAGCGAAAAAGAGGAAGACCGTCAAGGAGATGGATTGCACAGTGGCCAAAACAGTGGGCTCAAACATAGCAACGATCGTGAGGATGGCACAGGACCGGGCAGTGTTCCGTTCTGTTATACGTGGGGCCACCGTGAGTCAGAGCCGACATGATGGCAACTAACAACGACAATGTGCAGCCAAGGTTGTGAACCCCTGCCCTGCAAGATCAGCTTATACCCAACTGCCTGATGGTAGTGGGGTAGGAGAAAATGGCTTTATCAGTCTTCAACTCATTAACACCCTTGTTTCAGATGTTTGGAAAAACTGCAGCCTGCCTATCAGGTGACCTTTCCCGGACAAGAGCCCATTGTGAAGAAAGGAAAAATCTGTCCAATTGACATCATCCTAGCACAGAGAGCGTCTAATAAAAAGGTAATTTTTAAAGACACAGTGTTTCAGGGTGGTGATTTAATGTCCCTGCTAAGTTCTTGTCTCTCTAACGTGATTGGAGGTTTTTAGATTGGCCTCAGACACCTCAAAGGTTGTTTATGAAACACCCATGTTTGTGTGATTGGGATGGGCCCTGTGCAGAACAGGTGAAGCTGACCCCATCTCTGCCCTCTAGAATTTTGTGCTAGGGAACTTCCTCGAGCTTGGCTCCAAAAGTAAACGAGATTTTATTTTTATTTTTTTCTAACAATTGTGCTATGGACTTTCAACTCTTACAAATTCTGTTACCTCTTGGGCCTTGCTCAGTGAAAACAGTGTGTAAAGAATTGCTGAAGGAACTGAGTGTGGTTAGCCTGGCAACAAGAAGTCGTAGGGAACAAACTACATCAGCCCTCAAGTGTGTGAAAAGCTGTCCTCTGGGAGGGGATTGCACTTATTCTGTATGCCTGAGAAGACACAACTAGGATTAGGGGTGGAAGTCCCAGACAGATAGACTTTGGTTTGAAGTAAAGAACTTTCTATTAGTGTACTGTTAAAAGCATGGGCTGTGAATTAGACACTCACATCGATGCTTGACCTTGAGCAAGTTACCTCATCTTTTTTTGAACATTTTATTGTATTTTAGGTGAAATTTTACACAGCAAATTAGTTTCTCATTCAGCAGTTCATACACATATTATTCCGTGACATTGGTTGCAATCCCCGCAATGTGTCAGTACTCTCCCCATTTCTACCCTGCCTTCCCCATTTCCATCCATCCAGTTTCCCTGCCCCTTCTTATCTTCCTTTTTGGGCAAATGTTGCCTGTTTGGTCTCGTATGGTTGATTGTTCTAAAGAGCACGTTCCTCATGGGTGTTATTTTTTATTTTATAGTCCATTCTATTATTTGGCTGAAAGGTGGTCTCCGGGAGTGGCTTCAGTTCCAGGTTAAAAGAGTATCTTAGGGCGATAGTCTCTAGCGTTCCTGCACTCTCTGTCAGTCCAGTAAGTCTGGTCTTTTTTATGAATTTGAGTTTTGCTCTACATTTTTCTTCCATTCTAACTGGGACCTTCTATTGTGTCCCTCGTCGGAGCAGTCGTTAGTGGTAGCTGGCTAGTTCTTCTGGTCTCAGGCTAGAGGAGGCTGTGGTTCATGTGGACCTTTAGTCCTGTTGCTAATTGTTTCCTTGAATCTTTGGTTTCCTTCACTCTTCTTTGCTCCAGACCAGAGGAGACCAATAGTTGTATCTTAGATGGCCACTTGTAAGCTTTTAAGACCCCACACACTACTCACCAAACCAGGATGTAGAACTTTATGAACTGTGTTATGCCGGTTGCCCTAGATGTTCCCTGAGACTGTAGTCCTGAGTCTTCAAGCCCAGTAACTCAATCCCACAAGTTTTTTGGATGTCTCAGAAGTTTCCATAACTGTGCCTCCTATGTGCTCTATTATATATATGAACAGATATATAGCACATACAAATGCCCACAACTATATCTATATATGCACACGCATGTACTCCCATATGCCCTCCCACACCTATATAGCATACTTATCTACCTATGTACCACTGCTACCCATTGCTGTCAATTTTTGGTTGTTATTACTGTTGTTGCAGAATTGTATGTATTACAGCATTAACCGTAGGTGTCCTTTCTTCTTGTGTATCTCTCAGGGTCTTCATTTACCTTGGTCAGGTTGTGCTGACTTCCCCTATATTGTGTATTGCCTTTCCCTTCACTAGAATTAGCATGTGTCTACTGTCTAGTAAGTGATTCTCCCTGCATCCTCCTCGCATCCCTGTTAACCATCAAAGACTGTTGCTTTCTGTATATAAACCTATTCTTGACTTTTTATAAAAGTGGTGTCATACAATATTTGTCCTTTTGTGATTGACTTATTTCATTTAGCACAGTTTCCTCCAGATTCATCCGTGTTGTAAGATGTTTCGCAGACTCATTATTATTCTTTATCCTTGCATAGTATTCCATTGTGTGTATGCACCACATTTTGTTTATCCATTTGTCTGTTGATGGACATTTAGGTTGTTTACATCTTTTTGCTATCGTGAACAGTGCTATAATGAACATGGGTATGCATAGGTCTATTCATGTGATGGCTCTTATTTCTCTAGGATATATTCCTAGGAGTGGAATTGCTGGATCATATGGTACTTCTGTTTGTAGCTTTTTGAAGAAGTGCCATATCATTTTCCAAAATGGTTGTACCATTTCACATTCCCACCAACAGTGTATAAGAGTTCCAATCTCCCCACAACCTCACCAGCATTTATTGTTTTCTGTTTTTTGATCAGTGCCATTTTTGCAGGGGTGAGATGGTATCTCATTGTAGTTTTGATTTGCATCTCTCTAATGGTTGATGGTCATGAGCATCTCTTCGTGTGTTTGTTAGTCACCTTAATGTCTCTTTGGTGAAGTGTCTGCTCATGTCCTTTGCCCATTTTTTGATTGGCTTGTCTTTTTGTTGTTGAGGTGTTGAAGTTTTCTGTATGTGTTGTGGCCAAAATTTTTTTCCCAGTCTGTAGGTTCTTTTTTTACTCTTTTGGTAAAGTCTTTTGATGAGCATAAGTGTTTAATTTTAAGGAAGTCCCGGTTATCTAGTTTATCTTCTGTTGTTTGTGCATGTTTAGTTAAGTTTGATAGTGTATTTATGCCATAAATTAGGACCCCTAGCTTTTTCCCCGTGTTATCTTCCAGGAACTTTATAGTTTTAGGTTTAACATTGAGGTCTTTGATCCATTTTGAGTTAGTTTTTGTATATGCCATGAGGTATGGATCCTGCTTCATTTTTCTGCAAATGGATGTCCAGTTTTGCCAGCACCATCTGTTAAAGAGACTACCTCTTCCCCATTGAATGGACTTCAACCCTTAGTTGAAGATCAGCTGTTTATAGCTAGACAGATTTACTTGCGTATTCTCAATTCTGTTCCATTGGTCTATGTGTCTGTTGTTGTATACCTAATCTTTTTTTTTTTTTTTTTTGCCCGGGTTTCCTAATGTTGAAAATGGAGATAGTACCTACACTGTAAGGCATTGTGAGAATCAAATGAAGGAATTTACATGGGTGAGCGCTTAGAACAGTACTTTGGCAGATAAGCATTCAATAAATGACAACAGTAATAATAACCTTCATAATGATTAGCAGTAGCTACTATTTCTTGAGTTTTTAAGCGTTCTTGCATCAGGTACAGGGTTGGCACAAATGTGACCTCTAATTTCCTGTTGATTCTAAGATTCTCTGGTTATAGAGTCCCTTGACATGCCTGGGGTAACTTGGAACTTTTTAAGATTTTATTGATAGCAACCCTCCCACGCACCCCTTTACCATCTCTAGTAATGAGTGAAAGAGAACTTATTTTAAAGCAATAAGAGGAGAATTGTGTTTTTGAAAAGTATTAATGTTGTACTTTTTTTATCTCGAAGTCACATACTTATTTGTAAAGTTGATGAGTAACAGAAAAATGCATGTGTTGCTGATTGAATACTTGATCATAAGGAATTATTGTTAATTTATTTTTAGGGGTGATATTGGCTTTGTTTTTTGGTTAAAAAGAGCCCTTATCTTTTAGAGATTATACTGAAATGTTTATGTTGTTGTTGTTAGGTGCTGTCAAGTCGGTCCCGACTCATAGCGACCCTATCTACAACAGAATGAGACACTGCCCAGTCCGGTGCTGTCCTCACAGTTGTTGCTATGTTTGAGCCCATTGTTGCAGCCACTGTGTCAATCCATGTCATTGAGGGTCTTCTTCTTTTTTGCTGACTGTCTACTTTACCAAGCATAATGTCCTTCTCCAGGGCCTGGTCCCTCCTGATAACACGTCCCAAGTACGTGAGATGAAGTCTCTCCATCCTCACTTGTGAGGAGCATTCTGGCTGTACTTCTTCCAGGACAGATGTGTTCATTCTTCTGGCAGTCCATGGTATATTTAATATTCTTCACCAACACCATAATTCAAATGCATCAATTCTTCTTTGGTCTTCCTTTTTTATTGTCCAGCTTTGGAATGCATATGAGGCGATTGAAAATACCATGGTTTGGGTCAGCGCATCTGACTCTTCAAAGTGACATCTTTGCTTTTCAACACTTTAAAGAGGCCTTTTGCAGCAGATTTGCCCAATGCAATATGTCCTTTGATTTCTTGACTGCTTCCATGGGTGTTGATTATGGATCCAAGTAAAGGGAAATCCTCGACAACTTGAATCTTTTCTTCGTTTATCGTATTTATAGACAAAATGATCTGATGTCTTTGCTATGAAGTAATATGGGAGTGGGGTATGGATGGGATATAGATGAATCAAGGTTGGCCATGAGTTGATAATTGTTGAGAGTAGATAGTAGACACGGGGGAGTTATTGTACTATTTTACTTCATTTTTGTTTTAAATTCTCCATAATAAAAAATTGTTTAAGTACGTGTAATATTGGCTGGGATATCTAACACATATATTGGATGGGGTAGACTGAATCAACTTAGAAGCACAAAGGTAAGTTATTTAGATGAACAGGCACCATGGTTATAGGCATGGTGAGACTTCAGAGAACAGAGGGAGGCGGCTGCCAAGGCAGCTTGTCCGGAAGGCCCTGGGGTGGGGTGAGGGGTGCCCTGCCGCAGCCACCATCCGCCTTCTGTCCCGACTCTCTTCTCAGGTGACCATAGTCCGGAACTTGGAGGCCTATGGGCTGGACCCGTGCTCGGTGGCCGCCATCCTCCAGCAGCGGTGCCAGGCGAGCACCACCGTCACTCCTGCCCCTGGGGCCAAGGACAGCCTGCAGGTCCAGATCCAGGGAAACCAGGTCCACCACCTCAGCCAGCTGCTGCTCGGTGAGCGCCCCCTCTGAGAAGAAGAGGCATTGGTCTAATTTGGCAAAGATCTTCCTGCCAACTCACCTCAGCCCAGTTATCAAAGAACCACTTTATATATTGCATATAAAGTTTTTACCAGGTTCTGTCCCATCTCAAACTCTACAAACCCATGAGAACAGTAAGATGGGGATTATTGTCCTCATTTCATAGATGAGGGAAGTGAGAGGGTGGGGGATGCTGCCAGCTGGCGAGGGGTGGAGCCAGTGTTTGAGCCACGTCCTTCAATCCTGAGTGCAGAGCTCTCTCCACCATGCTATTCGAGCCACTTCCGTCCTCATCTTCCCTTTGTGAACGCTGTTGAGTACCCTCTGTGCTGGGCACCTTGCTGAGCTTTTCAGGGACGTGGTCTCTCTTGATCGTAACAACACCGGGAACTGTTAGCTCAGGGTTGCAGACGAGGAAACAGGTTCAGAGAGGCTCAGTACCCTGCCCTGAGATCAGCTGTTGAGTGCTCTGGCTGGGCTCTGAACTTCGCTGTCACACTCTCAAGCTTGAGTTCTTTTCACCAACCCCGGCTCTCCCAGCCTCCAGCTTGTCCTCAGTTCAAACTATCCTCCACATCTTGGCCTGAGGCAGCTTTCTAAAGCCAATGTGATCACATCAACCCCTCTCAAAAACTTTGTCTCTTCAGTGCCTTGAGAATAAACTCCTGACCTCAACAAACAAGACCCTTCCGGGCTGGCCCCAGTCTTCTGCCCGGCTGTCTGGGCAGCCCCACCGCTGGCCAGGCCTCAGCCATGCTGGTCTCCATGCCCGTCCTCAGCTACACATGCACTGCCACGCGGCAAGTCTCTGCCTGGGCCGTTCCCTCGCCCAGAGTGCCCGTACATGTGACCTGAGTCTGCCTGACCTTAGAGGTTCATTGGCCCAGCTCAGGGGGTCACATGAAACCGGCCCTGGAGCATGTCTCACTTTTCCTTGTGACCCTAAATCAGCATATAAAAATTGCTAATATAGGCCTTTCCAGTGATGTTCATGTTTCTGGTGGTGTCTGCAATGGGTTAATTTCTACTCATGTCTGAACCTCCTGCTAGGCTGAGCTCCTTGAGGGCACAGACCTGGCCTTATTCATCCTTTTTCATCCTTAGTGCTTGGCACATAGTAAATGCTCAGTAAGCAAACTTATTGCTTGGCCCAAGGCAGGACCCACCAGTTAGCGTCTAGGGTTGAGCCCCTTTATGAGAAGAACCCCAGTGAGGTGCCAAGAAGAAATATTGAGGAAAACAGAAGTACACATGATTGACACAGGCACACACACACTGTCTTCTCACGAGAAAATGTTACTTGCCTGAGGTCCACCTAGAAAGTGTTTTATCACTGTGGAAATTGCTGAAATGCACACTTTGGCCTTGAGGTATAGCGATACGTAGTCCTTCCCGTGAGGCTTCCCTGAGAAGCTGAGTTTTGAGCTGGGTTAGAAGAGCAGCAGGAAATGGTCTGAACAGAGGCTTGACAGCAGGGATGAGCACAGGATCAGGTTAGCTGTGCGGATCGGGGCCCACGGGGGCCGGGGCCACCGCGTGAGAGTGTGAGGCCAAGGGGAAGCGGCGGAGGGGCAGGAGGATGGGAACCTGGGCCCTTCCGCTGAGGGGTTTCTGCTTTTTGGATTGTAGACGAGTATCAGCTCCCTCGAAAACATATCCAAGGCCTTGAAAAAGCCCCCAAACCTGGCAAGAAGAAGTGACAGACTCTTGTTTCATGCGGTGGATCCAGCGGAAATCCAAGCTCGGGGCTGGTAATTTATATGAGCGGTTTCAGCTTTTGCTAATAAAAAATATAATTCTTTACCAAAATAAATTTTTATTATAATCTAAATCTGATTTCTTTTTATCCTCCACTTAGTTTAAATGTTGCACGAAGTTTTCAAGTCGGAAGCGTTTTCAATCGACAGTGGAGTGCCTTTTCCATTCATGTGGTTTTAATTATTTGGTTCCTCCCCTGCTTTCAAGGCAGCACAGCCCATTTAAAGTTCACAGATGTGGGGCCTTCCTGTTTTTAAAGCCCCTTGACCAACTATTCCATGACTCTTGCTCATCTGTTCCTACTATTAACCTCTTGCTCATCTGTTCCTATACCTATTAACCTCTAAGCCAGAAATAGTTCCTTCATGTCTCTGAAAGGTTATTCATATAGGAAACAACCCAGCTGTCATCAGTTCAGCAACAGAAGAAAGAATTGGCCCTTAATTGCAGCAGAATTTAGGCTAGCTAGAAATGAGAAATGATAGAAGCCCACTAGGACATGGGTTTCTGTATGACAGAGCTTCTTCCCCAGCTTCGGCACACTGCCACCAGCAATGGTAAATTTGTGATGTGGCTCCAAGTTGACAGCTTTGTGACAGTGCAGAGTCTTATACAACAGATGCCTTCTTCAGTCCTGAACTTCTTAACCTGGAATTCATGGAAGGGGTCTCTAGTTGGTCTTCAGTGGGTCCATGAACTCCCTGAAATTGTGTGCCAGATTTTGTGATCATTTACCTGAGAGAGGGCTCATGCTTCCAAATACCCAGAGGGACCACTTGATGCCCAAAAGGTTCAGAACCACTGCTCTAGACTCTGATCTGTTCAAGCATCTCATTTCTGTAGCCAACACTCCCCTTGTACAATAGGCAGTCAGTTGAGCTGAATTCCTTACAAGTTTTTTGGTTTTACCACGAAGAAAAAATCTTTCTTCAACTTCCTTTTTTCTTTCTCATCACACCTTTTTAAAAAAAAAAAAAAAAAACCGATAAGAAAAACTTAAAAAGAGAAATGTCCGTAATTGTAGCTGCAAGTAAAGCTCACACAAGTAAAGCTACCCATCGGGGGGCCTGAGAAGGGAGAAAGGGTTAGGTGTGAAAATGTGTTCCTAACACTGCCTACCTTTCCTTAGCAGGCCCGGAACAGGCCTTTTCACTTGTGATTTGCTATAAGTAACTCCTAAATTTTACTAATCTTACCTATACAACCATAAACTTACCGAACTAGGAAAGAGATTTTTAAAATCTGACCCCAAATGGGATTCTGTTACAACAAAGCATTTGGACAGCCAGAGTTTGTAAGTAGTATGTGTGTAAGTAGCGATGAGCTATAACCAGAATGCTCCTTTTAAGTGAGGATGGCAAGCAAACTTGCTTATTTTGGACACATCGTCAGGAAGGCCCAGTCACTAGAAAAGCCATTGTGGTTGGTGAAGTAGAGAGGGTCAGCAAACTGAGGGAAACCCTCAGCGAGGCGGACTGACACAAGAGCCACGGCAGTGGGTTCAGACACGCCAGCCACCGTGGAGATGGCGCAGGACCGCGCAGCGTTCCGTTCCGTTACCCAGCAGGTCGCCACAAGTCAGCCGATTCCATGCGACAACAGTGACGAAATGCGGTCTTTCCATGAATACTGATAACGTAGCACTTTATAAGGCTCTCTCACAAACCTGGTTTGTTTTGCACACTCTTGGAGGGTTTGGAGGCCCAGAGAGGTTATGTCTTGCCTTGTTAATCCCTGCTAAAGACACAAAGCCAATAAATGGCGGGACTGGGTCTGAAATGAACATCTACGCTAACTCTGGTTTAGCCCAGAGTTCTGTGACAGAGTGCTGTCAAGGCCTGTGCTTTGGGTGGTTTTTCCCAGTAATAGTGACACATTTGCATTGAGTCATCGTCCCTTTGCCCTTTTGTGAACACCGCCACGTGAGCCTGTGAGAAGCACGGCAGAGTTAGGCTGTGCAGTGGAGTCTTGTTGCTGTGCTAAGTCACATACTTGTATATCAAGGTAAAATTTACAACTCTGAATTTATTAATCCATGCTGTAACCATATGCGTTTCAAGGAAAAGCAGAAACTGGTTCATTTCCAGGCTTTGGCGAAATTCTTGGAAGATGTACTTCTTGGAGGTTTACAAATGTTACAGATGGGCCCATTCCTGGGTAATTTTAAGAATGTCTGCGGGGTAGGGTGTTCTCTCCTACATGGAGGTCGGCGGTTGACTGGATGAGCCCCCGCAGAGGGCCCCCCCGCCCCCGTCACTGCACTGTGTGTGTGAGATCAAGGCAGCCAGGAATTCCTTTTTAATGACTTTTATGTGGTTATTTCCATGATTACGGAGCTGTTCCTTTGGCAGAAGTCAGAGACTGCTGAAGTGAGCAACTGTTAGGTTATCGATCTAGCCCTCTTCCTCCAGGTGACGCAGTCTTACACTCTCAAAGGCACAAATCCTATCTATCCTATCTTTAAATAATTCCAGAAGTAGAAGAATCATTGCTTACCTCATAGCCTGTCCCGTGTTCATGGGCTCCAGAAAGCCTCTCCTCTTTTCTAAGTTGGCATCTCCTTCTGTAATATGTCCCCTTTTGGCTCCAGCCCTGTGGAGATACAGACTAGCCAGTCACCCGGGCAGCACCCTCCAGCCCAAGCATTTGGACACCTTTCTCAAAGCCATGTGCACAGTGGCCTGCCTTTCTCTGCTGACAGGCAGTGAGAGTCTGACTCCGCCAGGGAACGTGTCCTTCCCTGTCCCCGCCCTCTCCCAGCTCCCCATTTCCGTAAGATGGCGAAGTTCAGGGAAGAAGTCTCCAATACAAATCATTTTTGCAACAAGCTTTTATTACTTTTTTTAAAAATCCATATAAGAAAGACACTTAGAAAGTATCCTCAAAACAAACACACACTGAGCAACACGAGTTGAAGGCACTACCTCAGCGAGGCCCACCTCTGGGAGGGAAGGGTTCTTTATACACAACTTTTATTTCGAGGCTTACACCTCAGTACAGTCCTGGGTCTAACTGTGCTTTAGATAAAATCTGACTTTTCCCATAATCTCATTTCATAAACACCCTTAAGTCTTTATATATAGCTATATACCTTTATGTATATATATATACACACACACATAACTTTTTCCTTTTCAAAAATAAAATAGCCGTCCCCTTCAGAGGGAGGTTCTCAGCAGCATTCACAGCACTTGCAGCAGGAGCCATGCCTTCTGTAATGTTGAGAGACATGCAGGAGGAAGGAGAAATGACTGCCCACTTCCTTCAGGACACAGCGGGGAGAGGGAGTTCTGGAAGGAAGGGACGTGGTAAGGCTGAGCAGCAGATGGCGATAACCAGGCCTTCTGTGATCTAAAGATCTTTTTTAGAGCTGCTAGTTTGTCTTGCTTTCGCAGCTCTGAAGACTGCACACTGTCCATATGACAAGGGTCAGCATTTTTTCTGTGATCAGGGTCCATGTGGCCTCAGGGAGGGAACGTTTGAGGCTCAACAAGGAAGCTGCGGCTGGAGCCAACCCGAGAGGGACTTGAAGGCAGAGGACAGCAAAGACATGGTCTCTCAGAGGCTGGGCTGGAAAACCAGCCCCACTTTGAAAAGGAAAACCCCTTCTCTGCTTTGGAGTGTCTCTGCAGTCTCGGCTACTTGCTTGAGTGGTTTGGCTCATTTATTTTTAAGTTTGAACCTAAGCAAGAAGCCACTACAACTGCACAGTCAGGAACCTGAGGTGCCCGTCAACATGGTCTGACGTGGGGTCACAGCCCAGGAGCTCGGATGGGAAGGTCTGTGCGCCTCGGCCCACCCTCGGGGTGAGGACCCTCCTGGCCTTGCTCCCACCTGCTGGCTGTCCACTTCCTGGCAGGAGCAGGCCAGCAGCAGAGCATTAAGCCAACACGCCCTGCTCCTGTCTCTCTCAGAAAACAAAAAAGGCACTGAGGTCAAAGCGGAGGCCAGGCCCACAGGCTCTTTCCTTTCTCAGACTGGGCCGAATACAGTGCTGTGGACCGGCCCGGGCTTTGGAACAGAAAGGGCTACGCAGTGGCCGCGTTGGAGGTCCCCTTTCTTTAATCAAGGCAGCTCCTCTGGCGGCACCCAAGCACCCAGCACCCCTGTGGGAGGAGGGAGGCGGTGCTGGAGGCCACAGGGGGACCATGGCTCGCAGGTCCTCCTCTGCTCTCTACCTGGGGGAGGCTGATGCAAGCTCTGACAAGGTTTTGGCTTTCTCCAACTGCCTGATTTCCTTACTCAGCAGGAGACTTTAAAAATGGTGGAAAACACGAGGATGATGGCAGTATTAAATTTGTAACTTAAACAGGTTGTTGACAGAGATGTGAACAGGTACAAAACCTGTGCAGACACAGGCCTTTGGGGTTATTGGGCACAGGCTCTGGCTGCAGCTTCTCTGGAAAACTCTGAGCCAACCTCAGCTTTGGTGGTCCTTGCCCTGAATACCTGGGGCCAGTGGCTTCACGACCTTCCCTTAAGCATGGACAACGGGCACCTGGGGCAGTGGGGAACCATCCTTTTAGAAGCATTCTCCTCTTTCAGCGCTCAGCTCAGACATGCAAAAGGAATATGCTACTTTGGACTCATAAATAAAGGTTACCGCAGGTGGCAAGTAAGAGTCGCTGAAGAAAGAGTAAAAGCCCGAGAAGGAACACATGACTGGAAAGCCTCTGTCTTTCCTTTGCCGGCTAGTGTGGCAGCTTCCAGTTTGGTGATGAGAGAGGCAAGTCTTTGGTTTGTGAAAGGCTTGCAGGTTGAGAGAGGACAACAGTTGTTCTTTTTCAGAAGCACTGATCCCTTGGCGGAGTCTGGAGGGGGCTCAGAGGGGTGGAAGGTCCCCCACACAGCAAGCTGTCCACCCAAGGGGTTTTGTGCCACATCTGCGGCCGCAGGGCAAGCGCACGCACCCACCAGAGGCGCCCTGAGAAAAAATGTCCATTGCAAATAATAATTAATAATAAAAATAAACCCAAGGGTGTGGGGAAGAGAGGGAGCAGGACTGGTTACCCAGGTTTGCCCTGGGATTCTCTTAAGGCCTCCTCCAGTTTCTGCCTAAACTTGTCATACTTCTTCTGCACTTGCTGGATTTTGTCCTGCTCCTCTTTTTCCAGTATCGTCAGGAAGTTCTGGAGCTCCGGGATGGAGAAGGCATCCCACTGCGAGGCAAGAAGGAGACGTCGGGGAGAAACAGGAGAGACAGGTTAGAAGCTGGCGTGACCTGAGGGCCCTCCCACCTCTCTTCACCCAGTCTGCATCTGTGATTTGGACAGTGTGCTAATGAATGTTGTCATTGTTAGGTGCCATCGAGTCCATCCTGCCTCCTAGTGACCCTGTGTGACAGAGTAGAGCTGCCCTGTGGGGTTTTCTGCGCTGTAATCTTTATGGGAGCAGATCACCAGGTCTTTGTCCTGCAGAGCCACTGCGGGGGTTGGAACTGCCAACCTTTCAGTTAGCAGCTGCGTGCTTAACCATTGCACCACTAGGTCTCCTTTTGCTAATGCAAAGGCAAGTATAATGAATAATGCTTGGGTCTCACATCTCTGTCATTCCAGCAGCAGAATTTCAAATCCTGGCATCTCGTGACTGTGCTTTTGAGAATCAACAATCTTAAGTGTTCTCATAGCAGCTGAGATGTTGACAGTGGTGCTAGGAATGCCCCAGGCCCCCCACTGGCCTGTTCCCTGTGTCTGCCTTGGGATGATCAGCACCAGGGTCCCGACGTCTCACCAGCCCTGTGACCCTGAGCACAGCACTCCATCCTTCCTGGCCCTTTTCTCGTCTGCTGTGGAATTAAAGTATCCATTTCCCATGGCCCACAGGGGATAATGGGAGAATGCAACCTGGAGAGCCCTGGAGAGCCCAGATGGCTCAGGCCTGCCAGAGAGGGACCTGGCCTCTCAGGGAATAAGGCTGACTTCCTTCCGGCTGACCCAGGGGCTGAGGCCCCCAGGGGGTCAGAGATTTAGACTCCTAAGCTCTTTGAGCACAAAGGAGCATTAAGGTTGATAGGTTTAATCCCCACGTTGGAAAAATGAGAAAACCAAAGCCCAGAGTGGGAAGGTGGCTTAGGCTTCCCTATGATCACAGAGCTGTGGCAACAGAACTGAACCCAGGCCAGCAAACTCCTGGGCCACGTGCTTCCACCAGGCCCGCAGTGCTCAAACATTTTCAGTGGATGGTTTTCCTAACAAAATCTTCCACGGACTCCAACATATAAAGCAGGTGGACACAGAGCTGCCCTGGCTGAAGGGGGAGGAGGCAGTCCCCACCTGCCTAGATTCCCCCAGGTCCCCACGGTGACCTCAAGACCCCCGACCCACTGAGTATAGTGTGACTGACGCTGGGCTGCGGCACCACGGTCAGGACCCTGCCCTGCTCGCGGTCACATCTTAATGACTCCACTGGCCTGGCGTTCCCCCAGTTTACACCACGAGACTGGATACCGGTTAGGTCCCCTTAGGGGAAGGAGGCTAGTTTTTAAGGACCGGGGAGAGAAGGATAGCTCAAAATGATCTAGACCCAGTGGCGCCCTGTGACGGAGCTGGCTGGCTCTCACACCGTCCTGCAGCGGAAGCCACCTGGGCCTGAAGGCAGGGAGCTTCTCAGTCCCCTCTGCCCTGGGTTTTCAGCACTGAAGCACATGAAATCCTTTCTTCCCACAGGCCTTGCCAGACACAGGCCTTGCCAGACACAGGCCCTGACTTGCTACCGCAGGATGCTTACGTCCTGGCTTACAATGAACCTTCTGGACCAGCACTCACCCAGCTCAACCTTGTCGGAGTCATTCCCAGCTGCTGCGCCTGGTCTCACCTGGGCCAGGTGGTCAGGACAGCATGCCCTGGGGCTGGGCTTGTGCAAGAAGCAAAGGGTGCAGGCTTACCTCCACCTCTCCGGTTTCATTCTCTTTCAGCACAAAGCTGAGGACATCAGTGTCAGGGCCAGCAAGTAAGCGCAGGTAGAGGGGGCAATCGGCCACGGAGAGTTTCTGGAAGAGCACTGCAAACCAAGAGAGGGGGCTGGAGCTCATCTTGGAAAAAAAGGGCAGGCCCAGGGTGGGTGGGACGGAATTGGAAAAGCTGAGGTCAGGGCAGCTATAACTGGAAGTGGCTGTCCTTTCAAGCTAATGAAGTCAACCTGACAGGAAAGTACAGTAATATCCTTTTATCTTGGGTGTCTGCTCAGAGTTTAATGTTTCCATTCATATTATCTCCCAGTAGGTTAGGATGGCAGGGCGGACTCTCCCCGTTACACAAACGGGAGCCCACGGTGTGGTTTCCTGAAGGCCCACATGGGGTTAGGGGCTGCCCTGCCCAGCTCTCTGCTCTTGTTTCTGCCCAGAATCCACGTGTGGCTGTTGCACACATCTCAGTGCCGTTTGGATGGCTGGACTCCCGTCCTCCCCACCACTGAGTCTAGGAGGGGAGAACCCACTCCTCCCACCTAAGTCTGGCCGATTGGGAGCTCACGCTCATACCTTGCCCATCCTTGTGTATCCGCTTAAAAAGTGCAAACTTCTGGGGATTGTCTACGACCATGAACTTCTTGAGCAGCCCCTGGATGACCTCGCTGACCGTGGTGGTGCTGCTGATGTGCAGCTGCTTGATGGCATCGAGTGGCAGGTAGAAGGACGTCCGCTTGTCCGTGGTGGCCGCCAAGTTCACTTCCTTGATGGCGTCATAGATGGACTGGGGCCGGATCCCAGCCGGCACGGTCACCGGCCGCCGCAATTTCAAATGCACTTTGATGAAACCTGTGTAGGTGCCATCCTCGCTCTGCCGGGGGGAAGGTGTCATATGGGTCGGGGCAGGCTCCATCTTGCATGACCGTATCTACCACTCTGGGCCACTGTCCCCGAGGCTGTGGAGGCCTCTCCTAATGTACAGTGTCATCCCATCCTTTCTGCCTCTGCTGGTCTGGGCATGCTGGAGGGGGACACACATCCTGCCATGGCCCAGGAGAAGGCCCGTGGTATCCAGCGACCAGAGAGGACTTCTAAGGCCTTCCACGGCTTTTCCTCCAAGGGGCTCAGGCTCCTGCCCCAAACCTCCTGTCGCCAGGCGACGCCGACTGCCCTTGGCGAGTCCCCACTCTAAGAGATCAGGAGTGTGCCCTCTTTAGTTCACACCTCCGAACAAAACATTTCTCTTGTCTCCTGCTCCCTGGGGCCCCTCTCCAGAGAGAAGTAGGAAGGCTGCCTAATACAGTTCTCAGAGCACTAGATATCCTCTTGCATCTCTTTCCAAAGAACCCACCGTTAGTAAGGATTAAATCCAGGGCCGTTTGCAACTGGATTTTCTGGCACCCTACCTAGGGTCACTGGGTGGCACAAATGGTTTGCACTCAACTATTAACTGAAAGGTTGGCGGTTGGAACCCATCCAGCGGCACCGTGGAAGAAAGGCCTGGAGATCTGCTTTGGTAAAGATTACAGCCAAGCAAACCCTATGGAGCAGTTCTACTCTATAACACACGGGGCCGCCATGAGACAGAACTGACTCCACCGCAGCGGGTTTACTAGGCTTGAAGCCGCTCAGAGCCAGTTGCCACCAGCCACCAGCGGGGGGCAGGCTTCTTCTACCATTTCCTCCCCTCCCTGTTTGAAGCCAGCCTTTTGGGACCTGGCACAAAACTGGGTGCCCTCCCCTCTCTGAGCACTGCCACAATCTAAGGCACAGACAGTAACTGTGCAAAAAACAAGGGAGGCAGGGGGAGGAGCTGCAAACTCTCCATGTCCTGGGCTTCCTGGGGGTCAAGCCACACCAGGCTCTTGGATATTGTATGTTGTTTAATTCCCACAAGATCTCGGGCAGATGGATAGTAATATCTCTATTTTACATGGAAGCTCAGAGAAGTTCAGAAAATTTCCCAAAGTCACGAGCAAAAAAGTGGGAGAGCCAGGAATTGGATCCTGATTCTACTCTGAAGCCTGTTCTATTTCCCCGAAGCTCACGGGGGTGTGGGGGGTGGGGGGGGCCCAGGCTGACAGCCTTCCCTGCACCATCCCCCACCCCAAGTCCCAGAAGAAAGGGGAGGGACCCGCAATGGAGCTACCACAGAACCGAGATGAGCCAAACCAAAGGGCTGTAGGGACTGGGTGGAGGTGGGAGGGGTGCCCCGCTCACCAGCTTCATGCCCAGGCAGTTCTTTTCCCGGCTATTGTAGCTGTGGATCTTCTGCTTGATCTCCTGCAGTGTGGGCGGCTGCCGGGGCTCCTCCGCAGGTTTACAGACATTCTGCAACGTACACCAAAGTGGGGGTGAGTGCACAGTGGCTCTCAGGCTGAGAAGGGCAACAACCACACGCTCCCAAAGGCCTCTCTGCCCGAGAAGGGAGCACCGGCCCCACACAGTGAAGTGAATTGCATAGACGCAGAGTGAGAACAGTGCGGTCTGGTCCCACCTGTGCCATTGCCTAAGCCTGCTACCCTTGGGAAAGTAATTTAAATCACTCTAAGCCTCAGTCTCCTCACCTGTGAAATGGGAATAATACCGACTCTCAGGGCTGTTGAGACCAATGTGAAGGTGCCTGGCACTAGGCACTGACTCTGAATCTGCAGACTCAGCAGAGCTAAGTCTGCTTCCTGAGGGTTGCTATGGAAACAATGCTGCTAGTTGCTCTGGGAGATGCAAAGAAATGTCCTGTGTCCACCCTCACAGGATCACACAAAATAGTTTCACAGCCCCAAAAATGCCCTGGGCTCCACCTCTTCATCGCTCCTTCCCACCTTCCAAAACTCTGGCAACCACTGATCTTTTTTTATCTAGCTTGGCCTTTAACAGAATGTCACAGGGTTGGGATCACACAGCATGTAGCTTTTTCAGACTGGCTTCTTTCACTTAGCAGCGTGCATTAAAGGTTCCTCCATGTCCTTCTATAGCTTGCTAACTCTTTTTTGTAATCACTGAATGACACTGCATTGTATGGCCACACCACAGTTTATCTGCTCACGTATTAGTGGACACCCTGGTTGTGTTGTGTGCTTTCTACGTTCTTCTCATGCATTCCCCCAATGCCCTCTCTTCCCAGGGAAGGATAAGGGAGGAATGAGGTTGAGGGGTCAATGTCCTTCACATGTAGAGGAAGTTCAGGAGCGAATCCTGAGGTCTGAGCAGCTCTGCCTCTGCACCAGCTCCCTGGATTTCCCTCAAGTTCATTGCCACTCCGCCTGGCTTTGTCTACACGCTGCCCCGTGTGATGTGGCTGGGGGTGCAGAAAACAGTTTGGTGGAACTGTTGGTCCAGACCTACCCAGAACTTGCCTGATATTAGAAAATCTACCAGACTCGGGGCGGGTCAGGATTCTCCTCTGGCAAATGGGGACACTGAGGCCCAGAGAGGCTGGGTGACTTGTGCAGCCCCACAGCATGACGAGAGGAGGGACACCATCCTGTGGGTGTCTGGGTTTGGGGGGAGAATCTGACAGTATCACAAACAACTGAACACAAAAGGGCACCCACAACGGACCTTGCCCCCAACTTCTTCCCTTCAGCAAGCCTTTCGGGGGGAGATACGTCACACGGAGCAACACGCTGTCACTTCCTCCTCCTACCTCCCCCCACAACAGAACCACTAAAAGGGCAAGCTCCGTTGCCAACAGGCGCTGGCGTGGCTGGGTTGGCAACTGGCCCCAGCCCCCGACCCCCACCACTTAGCACAGAGGTCAGCCTTGCCCTCGCTCCATTTCCATCACAGCGTCTTTCCCGGCCTCTGCCCTGCTCTGTCCTCAGGGATCCTGATAACAGCACTAGGCTAGGTACTTTCACATGCCTTCCCTTACCTACGTACATACTCCCATTTTACAGATGAGGAGATGGGCTCAGAGAGGTTAAGAAACATGATCGTGGTCCCACTGCTAGGAAGCAGCCGAGTAGGGACTGGGACCAAGTCCATCTAAGTCTAGAGCTCATATTGCTCTCAATTCACCTACAAAAAAAGATTTAAGTGATGGAAAGAAAATTCCAGAAGCTCCCAGAGGGTCTCCTCTCAGTCTCCAACTGAACTACGGCCTATCGGCCTATAAGGACAGACAGCTGTGCCGTGGTTGTCAAAGGCCAGTATCCAGGCCTGGTTTTGGAGACAGCAAGCGTCAGAGCTGCCTTAGCCTGATGTTCTTTCTTCTTCCTGTTCCCCTTTCCTTCGGCAGATAAACCCATATATTCTCTCCCTTTCCCACCACAAACCTGGGGAAGTGATGCCAGTGGCCACAGGCACCCCGCCTTCCAGGGCTGACACAGAAGGCAGCAGCCCTGACCTCAAGGTTCTAAGGCCTGGCCTTCTGGGCGGCTGCGGGGAGCCCTGCCAGGGAGGCCAGGGGCCCTCGTGTGTGGCTGTTGAATGTCAGCACCCAGGCGTGGGTGGCTGCTGCCCACGCTGAATCTGGCACATGAGATCTCACCCATGGATGGAATGAATCACCTTCCGAAGTAGGCCACCCTGCCGGCCAGCAAGCCTGGGGTCAGGGCTCACTCAGCCGCTCCCCATCCAGAAGAAAGCATGGTGGAATCATCTGTGGATCTTTAAGAACATCACCTCCTGGGCTCCAGCCCCGGAGATTCTGATTTAACTGGTATGGAAGCAGCCTCGGCAAGGAGGTTTCAAAACTCTAATATGTAGCAAAGTTTGAGAAGAACTGGTATAGACCCTTCACAGGCAAGTCCAGGGTCCCCATCCAGCTGCAAAAAATTAACACTTAGGTTCCCATGGATGTCCACTGTTCCACAGCGTGATCTAAAAGGGAGTATTAGCGATGTGATCAATAATGTAATAATCAACAGAGAGTAAGCCTGTTGTCCTGTGCCATCGAGTCGATTCCTACTCAGAGTGACCCTACAGGACAGGGTAGAACTGTCCCATAGGGTTTCCTAGGCTGTAAATCTTTATGGAAGCCAACTGCACATCTTTCTTTTGTGGAGCAGCTGGTGGGTTCGAACCATCAACCTTTCAGCTAGCAGCCAAGCGCTTAACCACTGTGCCAGCGGGGCTGCTGAGGGTAGGACAGAGACCCCACTTTCTATCCACCTGCCAGGTTCTCAAGCCTTCAAAAGTGAAAGATTTGCCTCAGTCCATGGGTAAGGTGCTCAAAACCACGTAGCCAGAGCTTTGTCTCCTGGGATGGCCCAAGATGGAGATGGAATAGGGAGCTCTGTTGTGATGGAACAAATACAGGGCCTGGCTGTGGGGTGTCTCTCTCGGGGGTTTACACAGCTCAGTGCATCTGGTGTGGATCTCATCTGCTTGGATTAAGCCCCTGGTGTTGGTGGCAGATGGTTCAGCTGTCCCCAATGCACTTGGCACATCCAGGGCCCTGGTGAAAAATAGGTTTGCGCTCACGTGCCCTAAGCTGTGGAAAGGAGCTGTCTCCCCTTTTAGCTCTCAAGGTTACCAATGAAGGGGCTGGGTGCCAAGGTCAGGACAGAAACGCCCCCCTCTCCTGAGAGAGTGATTCTCGAACTTTTCCATTAAAATACCTTTAACAACAGAACGGAGAGGACCACCCCCTTGTGGCCTGGGGTCTACTGCAAAGCAGATTTACCCCGATGTTAGGAGTTGATTTGTGTTCTCCAAAAAGGTGTGTTGAAGTCCTGACCCCAGGTACCTGTGAATGGGATCTTGTTTGGAAATAGGGTCTCTGAAGATCTTACCAGTTAACATGAGGTCATACTCGACTAGGGTGGGTCTAATCCAATGTAAGTATCAAAAAACAAAACCTAACGCCATCATGTCGATTCTAATTCCTAGAGACCCTACAGGACAGAGTAGAACTGCCCCACTGGGTTTCTAAGGCTGTAAATCTTTATGGTAGCAGACTGCCACATCCTTCTCTCGTGGAGCAGCTAGTGGGTTTGAACTGCTGACCTTTCAGTTAGGCCAAGTGCTTAACCACTGTGCCACCAGGGCTCCTTCCAATATGAGCAGTGTCCTTATAAAAGAGGGGAAGAGACACAGAGACACAGCCGGAAGACAGCCCTGTGAGGACAATGGAGGCAGATTTTCTGCAGCTGCAAACAAGGATTTCCTGAGGCTACCAGAAGCCGGAGAGACAGGCGGGATCTTCCCCTAGAGCCTCCTGAGAGAGACGGCCCCGCCTACACCTGAACTTGGACTCCCAGCCTCCGGAGCTGTGAGAGAATGTATTTCCAGAGTTTTGAGGCACCCACTTGTCACAGCAGCCCTGGGAAACTAATCCACCTGAGTCAAATCTGCCCTTATTTCACCTTTAAACACAAACAACTGGCTAGTTCTGCTTTCTAACCAGTAACACAGGTGGTCTTCATCTTGGTCACATGGAGTGCCCCACTGCTCCGGGAAGGAGGTGCTCTGAGTTAATCCTGTGACATCCACTGTCCCCAGGTGGGCCCAGCGCAGCCAAGCCTGGGTAAGGAGGGTCACCCCACTGCAGGTGGGGAGTGGGCCAGGAGAATGTGGCCCCCTCAACACAGGGGCCCTCCAGAGACATCCATGCTCACTTTGTCTTGCCCTAAATCACACAAACCTCATTTTCACCAAAAATTTCACTCTCCGTGTTCCTTTTGAACTTAGCTGCTCCTTCCTGCGTAAGGTTCTCAGCGTACCCCTCCTGTCTGCCCTGCCGCATCCGCTTCCTGCACTGCTCTGACAGCTCCCCAGACACCTGGTGGCTTACCGCTACAGAAATCTGTTCTCTCGAGTTCTAGAGGCCAGAGTCTGAAGTCAGGGTGTGCAGGGCCAGGTGCCCTCCAAGGCTCAAGGGAAGATCCCTCCTGGCCTGTTGCAGCTCCTGGTGGCCCCAGGGGTTCTTTGGCTGTGGCTGCATCACTCCCATCTCTGCTCCATCTTCACATGACTGTCTTCTGTCTGTGTCCTTGTGTGTCCTTTTCTGACTCTTACAAGGACACTGTCATTGGATTTTGGGCCCCCCAATCCACCATGATCTCATCTCGATCCTTACCTTAATCACATCTGCAAAGACCCTATTTCCAAATGAGGTACATATTCTGAGGTTTCAGGGGACATGAGTTTTGAGGGACACTACTCAGTCCACTATACCATTGGAAGACCCTTTGCCCCTCAAGGTCTGACTTAAGTTCCTCTTTATCATGGAGCCCTCTTTGACCACCCCAACCCTGAATGACAGTAATGATGATGATGGTGATGAAGATCCTTTATTACAGTTACGTATGTGCCAGGCACTGTTCTAGTCACTTAGAATGTATTAGCTCATCTTGTCCTCACAGCAACTTTATGAGGAAATGCTATTATTGCACTCATTGTACAGATGAGCAAACTGAGACACAGTAGGTTAAAGCTGACCTACGGCTAAAGCTAACAACATACTGTCAGCATTTAAATACACATCTGCTTGTATCAACCTCCAAGTAGATCTCTGTCTTGGTTTTTCTTCCCAATTAGACTCAAGCTCCTCAGTAGCAGATACCATTCTCTGCTATTTCTTCTCTATGTCAGGTGGTACTGAGCACAAACCCAGAATACCAGTTGCCATGGAGTTGATTCCAACTCATGGCAAACCCATGTGTGTCAGAGGAGAACTGTGCTCCACAGGGTTTTTAATGGCTGCTTTTTGGGAAGTAGCCTGACAGGCCTTTCTTCCGAGGCACCTCTGGGTGGACTTAATCCTCTATCCTTCTGGTTAGCAGCTGAGTGTATTAACTATGTACACCACTCAGGGACTCCCCTCTCTAATTAGACTCCCCTAAGTTCCATCTTGCCTATATTGTTTCCCCATGAAATCTCTCTGGCCCACAGCAATCTCCCCATTCTTGCTCTCCTGCTACAGTAGATCCCTGACATTTTAATTTTCCAATGCAGAAAGCTACATACAGGCTTGTACAGGCCCTGCCTTCCCCGGATCATATTTCTGTTGAGAGTCATATGTTTCCTGTGCATTTCCTCACACCACGAGCTAATGGGCCTTTTCTAGCTGCACTCCCAATTAACGTACATTTTTCACAAGCAGACAAATGTTTCATCACTTCATTGGTATTCTGCTTGCTCTGCCCCATTCTCAATGAGGAGACGACAGAGCTGGCTGAGGTGGGGATGCAGGTGGGCAGGATCACTTACTGGCTCAGTGACTCACTCCCAAACCCCACCCACGGCCCCAAAGCCTCAGATTCCTGTCGCGGCAAAGCTGCAAATTACTACATGTTCTGGACCTCTGCAGCTGCTGGCTAACATTAACTCCGTTACTGCAAGGGCCTATGGAGGTACAGTCATAGTCTGTATAGCTAAATTTGGCACCTAATTATACGCTACTTTTTTATTGTTTTATTATTGTTTCACATGTGTTAATTCCATCTGCCAGTTAGATGCTCCCTGGAGGGACATGGCCTTGTGTCTAATAGCCATGCTTCTCCTGCACACCTCCTCCCCCCACCTTGGGGCTCCGCTGAGCACTGGGCTCACCTCCAAGGAGGTATCAGATAAGTACCTGTGCGCTGGTAGGGAAAAGGTAGCGCACCTGGGTGATTCTCAGCCCATCACTCTGATGTGGACACAGAGGAAGGCCCAGGAGCACCTTGCACCAATCTGCGTCTGGAGGGGACAGAAGCCAAGAAGGTGCGGAGTTGGGTTGGAAGCCAGCTGTGGCTCAGCTCTTTGTAGTTTGCTGCTGAGAATGGAAGGGCAAGACCATCAAATGACCTGTGACCTCTAGTGAGTCACTTCCCCTCTCACAGCCTCAGTTTCCTCATCTGTGAAATCATGATGTGAGACCAGAGAAGCTCTAAGGCCCCTTGCAGCTCTAAGATTTTACAAATAAGATAGGGTGGTTTTTCATCACTGCTTCCTCTTCTGTTTCAGAGAATTGGGTGTGGGGATAGGGGCCTTGTGGGGGATGGCGGAGCATATCTGAATTGCAGCAGGAATAATCAGTCTGCTAAAATGGTACTACCAACTTTCTAACCTTACAATTTCACTTTTCTCGCAGCCTGCGAGACCCAAGCTCAGGTAGGTCTTCTTAACTCATACAATTCAAGAAAACAAAACAAAAAATACCCCGGAAGCCATTCACCATGAGCTTTTGCCACATTTCCTCTTTCTCAGCTCTTAGCAAATCTGTCAGCAGCAATTCTTCTGCCCCTTGGGTGGAAACCCCCTCCAGGCCTATGTCAGGGAGGAGGCCACGGGCATCTACTGCGTGAAATAACCATCTGCAGAGGCCTCCAGGCCATCCTGCTGCCCAAGCCTGGGCTGCCCACACACCTGGTGTTTCCTTTAGGTCTGTCCTAAGTGGAACATCTGAAGGAAAGGGGCAGACACACATCTGACTGGGCTGGTTACAAATGCCCTGCTCAGAGTTGGGCCCAGGCCACACTCAAGGCTCACTGGTCCCTGTGTGATGGCCTCAACCGGATGGGAAAGAGGGAGTCCCCAGGGCCTGACTGCAGGGCCCACTCGCAGGTCCTGTAGGGTCTGTGCTGTGGGATGGCTTCTCCAGTCACACCACAGCAGTGAAAGGGTTTCTTCTCACAAGTCCCTCTATGGAGCTGTCCAATGTCCCAGAAACAAAAGGCCTGGAAATTCCTAAACTGTGTTCTTTGACGGGTTACTCCCAGCAGAGGAACAAAGGGCTTCATCATGGAGCCATACAGGCAACCAGCCCATTTGGGATTTGAGGAACTGGAAAGAGACGGAAGTCCCCAAAGACAAAAACATACAGCAGATGGGCAAAGACAGCCAGTGAACGCTGACTGACGGACTAGCGGATGCACGAAGGACCAGGAAAGGCACCCAGGGTGATGAAATGGAATGGACGAGGTGAGCTCCTGTCCTTGGCAGCGACCAGGTTTCCCAGCAGGGAAGACAGAGACCTGCAGCCTATGAGACACCAGGACAAGCACAGCGCCATCCAGGGCAAAGAGCAGCTTTCTGGGCAACCAGATCAGCTTTGTGTGCACGGCGGGGTGTGACGAAGCTCATGCCAACAGACTCCCCAACACGCTGCATGTCCTGGAGCCTGGGCGCAGTGTCCCCCACCCCCTCCCCCATTCTCTCTGGTGGCCATCTCAGTCTATAAGCAGGAGCAAGTCCTCTGGGTAGGTCAGGACCAGGCCACGGGAGCCCCATGTGGGAGGCCAGGAGAGCCCTGTGGCTTTGGAGCCACAGGGACCCGGGTTCAAGTCCTGAATGGGCCTCAGCATAATAATAAAGATCGCCAACAGCCAGGTGCTGCTGTAAGGGCTCCACAATCTCATCTACTCTCCTAAACAAACCAATGAGCGGGGCACTGTGACCGTCCAGAGTTCCTGCTCTTCCCCACTAACCACACTGCCCACACCTCAGGGTGGCTCTGTGCACGAACTTGGTGCTCTGTGCACTTGGGCAGGTCAGTCGCCTCGGGACCAGATTCCTTTGTCCATGAAGTGCAGATGACAAGGTTTCCTTCACACATTGCGTTGCTGTTGTTAGGGCCATCGAGTCGGTTCCGACTCACAGCGACCCCACGTCACAGAGTGGAACTGCCCCATAGGGTTTTCTAGGCTGTCATCTTTATGGGAGCAGATCGCCAGGTCCTTGTCCTTGGAAACCACTATGGGGCAGTTCTACTCTGTCCTATAGGATCTCTATGAGTCAGAATTGACTCGACGGCAACAGGTTTGTTTTTTGTTTTTTGTTTTTTTTTTTGGTTTAGGCACCTTTTGCCTTCAGGACCATGGGTCCTTCCTCCATTAAAAATTATATTTTATATGCAGAACAAAATTCTAACTCACAAAAAAAAACATACTTACTGGCCTGACAGGGACTGGAGAAACCCTGAAGAGTATGGCCCCCGGACGCCCTTTTAGCTCAGTACTGAAGTCACTCCCGAGGTTCACCCTTCAGCCAAAGATTACATAGCCCCATAAAACAAAATGAGACTAATGGGGCACACCAGCCCAGGGGCAAGGACTAGAAGGCAGGAGGGGACAGGTAAGCTGGTAATAGGGAACCCAAGGTCAAGAAGGGAGAGGGCTGACATGTCGTGGGGTTGGTAACCAATGTCATAAAACAGTATGTGTACTAACTGTTTAATGAGAAACTATTTGTTCTGTAAACCTTCATCTAAAGTACAATTTAAAAAATTTCAAAAAAAATTTATATTTTATGACTGTATTGGTATAAAGACAAATAATTTATCATATATTAAAACACATTCTTCAAAAGTTAATTTTTGGGACTAATGGACCACAGCTACCAACCCTCCACCAGACTGAGTCCAGTACAGCTAGATAGTACCCAGCTACCAGAACTGACTGCTCTGGGGGTCCTGGACAGAGCTGGAGAAGAAGCATGTTGAACAAAATTCTAACATGCAAAAAAAGACCAGACTTACTGGCCTGACAGAGACTGGAGAAACCCTGAGAGCATGGTCCCCGGACAGCCTTTTAGCTCAGTAATGAAGTCACTCCTGAGGTTCACCATTCAGCCGGGGATTGGACAGCCCCATAAAACAAATCAGGACTAATGAGGCACAGCAGTCCAGGGACAAGGACTAGAAGGCAGGAGGGGAGAGGAAAGCTGGTGATAGGGAACCCAAGGTTGAGAAAGGACCCTGTTGACATGTTGTGGGGTCGTTAACCATTGCCATACGGCAATATGTATACTAACTGTTTAATGAGAAACTGTTTTGTTCTGTAAACCTTCATCTAAAGTACAAAAAAAAAAAAAAAAAGAATTATCTATGTGAGATCAAATTGACAACAGCAACTCAAAAGCTTGATGGGAAGCCTAGGGGGCAGTGAGTTGAAGACAATGGTGCTGGAGTAATTTGGAAAAAGACAGTGAGAATAGCAGCACAACTGGAAGAATGTAATTGATGTCACTGAATTGCACATGTAGAAATTTTTGAAATGGTGTATCTTTGGCTATGTATATTTTCACCAAAAAAAAAAAAAGAAAGGTCCTCCAAGGTTGAGAAGGGAGAGTGTTGACATGTCGTGGGGTTGTTAACCAATGTCATAAAACAATATGTGTACTGACTTTTTAATGAGAAACTATTTGTTCTGTAAACCTTCATCTAAAGTACAATTTTTTTTTTAAAGTTAATTTTTGTTTTCCCAATTTAAAAAAAAATTAAAGCATTTTTGTGGGCCCCCCAAGCGGCTGGGCCCCCAGCACTGCCTAATGGACAAGTCGGTTTTGCTTTCAGCTGGTGAGTGCCAGGTAGGATGACCAATTGCCCCGGTTTGCCTGGGATGATAGACCTTCAGTACTAACACTCAGCCAGTCCCCAGTCAAGCAGGACAGTTGACCACCGTGGCCTCAGGGACCCCCTTCTCAGGCTGAGATGACTCCTTTCCCCTCCACTACAGGCTCTTCTATCCTTTTAAAACTGCACCCAGTACCCTATCCTGGGAGCTTTTCTCCCCACGGGGCCTGGCTGGGGCACAGCTGACCTGCGGCCTCTGAAGACCAGCCCACAACCGCCGCATCTCAGTCACAGGGACGGGAGCTTCCCAGGGCAGGGACTCTGCCTTGTTCCCTGATGCAGCCCCCAGAACAATGCCTGGCACACAGTAGGGACTCACCAAACATCTGCTTGATGAACTGAATAAAGCTCAAAGAAGCAGTAAAAGAATTAAAAAAAAAAAAAATCCCCAAACCCAAAACAAACATACCAAACCCAAAACCCGCTGCCATGAAGTTGATTCCGAAAGATTCCAGATTTTTACAAGGATCTTGTAAGAGGCTTGGATTCCTAGTTTATGGCACCTACTTCCTTCTGAGATAACAAGGAGACTTCAGTCCTTTGCCTGTTTGACAGCTGTGGTTAGCTGCCATGGAGTCAGCCCCTGACTCATAGTGACCCAAGTACAACAGAACGAAACACTGCCTGGTTCTGTGCCATCCCCGTGACCCACTGCAGATCGGACCGTTGTGATCCATAGAGCTTTCACTGGCTGATTTTCAGATGCAGATCATCAGGCCTTTCTTCCTAGTCCGTCTTGGTCTGGAAGCTCTGCTGAAACCTGTTCAGCATCATAGCAACACGTAAGCCTCCACTGACAGACAAGTGGTGGCAGCCAATGAGGTGCACTGGTCGGGAATGGAACCCGGGTCTCTGGCAGGAAAGGTGAGAATTCTACCACTGAACCACCAATGCTCCCTATTTCTGAGGGTACAACCAAAACCCGTTGCCGTCGAGTCAATTCCTACTCACAGAGACCCTATAGGACACAGTAGAACTGCCCCACAGGGTTTCCAAGGAGCAGATGGTGGATTCAACTGCCAACCTTTGGTTAGCAGCCAAACGCTTATCCTTCCTCCATTTCTGTTGTCCCTTCCCCTGGGCCCTCATGAAGCCCTTTTTTTTCAGCTCAGAGGTCTAAAATGGAACCCAGGAAGAATTGGTTGACCCCCATTCTACTGAGCTGGCCACAGGCGTTTTCTCACACCCTAAAGAGTTTCTAGAAGGTCTTTCTTGAGGCTCATTTTCCTCAGTGGCTCTGCATCCAGGTCCTGGTCTCCTCACCCAGCCTCACCTAGGTCAGCTGCCTTTCAGTCTCCTCCATCCCTGAGTCAGGCCATTCAGCCTCCACAGTCTTCCTACTCAGCTGATAGAATTTGCTCCGCAACCCCTGGAACTGAAATGTCTTTTGGGATACTTCTGCAGTACCCCACTTCTATCTAGAATTATTGGACTTTCCAACAACATCGTCTCAAGCCCCAATTATTACAGCACTGGTTTTATCTTCTGGGTAGGAGTGTTAGTTGCGTACAAGCCTGTCTCCCCCATTAGACTATGAGCACCCCAAAGTCAGGGATCAGACCTTTTTCATCTCTGTATGCCCAGAGCACCCTGAATCAGAGTACTGTGGAGTGAAGTAGGAAATGAATGCTGGATTGGTCCCAATATCCCACCCCAGACACCAGTCTCTCCTCAGACTCCTTCAGAGCCAATTTAAAGAGAACTCCAAGGGTAGGGGATGCAGGAGGCCAGGTAACCAGCTGGTTTTATCTGGTTCCCTTAAAGCTGGGCGCTTACCTTACTTTCTACCTTCCAGACAAGTGAACAATCAACCTCCCCTTCTAAGCAAGTTGGCCAACCTCATCCCAAGACCTCCAGGAGTAGGCTCTTTTCCTAGGGCCTGGCCACCCTCCTGCTATGTGCACTGAGAAACGGCTGAATACTAGGGGGAACCTGGGTAGCCCGGCCCTGCTCAGAGGAGCTGCTGCAGCCAGGTGAATGTCTTCTCTGAGCCTCCCAAGGACTCCCCAGAGGGCAGGTAAGGGGCACAGAAGCCTGGGTGCAGACTCCTGGAAGGGGCCTCAGGATGAACTGGTCCAACTTCTAGACAAACCCGAGTTACTAAATGACAGCAGGCCTTCCAAACCCTCTTCTGATTTCTCCGTCCACCCTGCTGTGCCTCCACTTAGCCAGCCATGGTCAAGGAGCCACATCTGGCTGTCCACCCTCATACGCCCCTAGGGGGAAGGACGTGGAAGCAAGAGGAAGATTTTCGGAAGCACTGCACCCCGCCTTCCCTTTCTGCTGCAGATCGGCACATGTGGGGGATTTCTGGTGCCTCGGCTGACGATGTGGCCCAAAGCCCTCTTGTTACTGGAGGCAGCCCCCAGGCACTCCAAGTCCACCAGCCAGTCACCAGCTCTTGTTGGGAGATTTCATGGGCCTGAGGCCCTCCTGGGCCAGCTCAGCATCCCTTTTCCACTCCAGTGACTCAGGAGGCTGAAGAGAGCAGAAGGGAGTGTGACAAGTGATGGACCTGCAGGGAGGATGAAGTCAAGCAGGAGACTGTCCCCCAGACTCTTCTCTGTGCCCGGGGCCCAGGCCTGCTGTACATCTCCTGACAGCTGGGCGCTTTGGCTAATTGCATCTTGCTCGCTGGCTGGAGGATCATCTACACTGGAGAGGCTTATCTCTGTGACCCTCGTCCCTCTGCCATGGCAGCACCTCGAAAGGCTGTGTCTTCTTATAGAAGAACTGACTGCAGCTGGGGGCCTGCTGGCAACGTGACCAGGGGCCCAACCACCCACTTCCAAGCCACACAGACAAATGCCCTAGAGCCCAGCAGCATCTGGTCTCTGCTCAGGATCTCCCAGGATAGTTTTTAAGTCACTGGGAGCTGGGGGCGGGGAGAGTTTAGGCAGGTGAATAAGACAAAGTACTCCGGTAGCATTTCTCTGAGCTCCTTCTTCAGTTGTTGCTTCCTCATATAAGGCTAGAATTAACAGAATGAGAGAATCCTAAAAGCTGGGAAATCCTCTTCCCTTATGTTGGAGACCCATGTGCTGGGCATCTGTGTGCCCTAGAGGGGCTGCCTGGAACCTTCCATCAGTCAGCGCGTTTACTGAGCGCCTACTAGGCACCAGGCTTGAGTTAGACGCTAGAGAAGGGGCTGAACAAGACAGACACTGTCCTCATGGGGCTTCCAGTCTCGCAGGGAGACAGGAACAAGTGATCAGCTACAGCTAGGTAGGAGAGCAGGGTTGCTGGAGCAGGGGCTCTACAATGGAATTTAACCCTCTGCTCTGGGTCCCACCCTGTTTAGCTTACAGGCTCTTTTTTCACGTGGTCTGGGGACTCTCTGGGTGGTGCAATCAGCTAAGCGCTCAACTACTAGTCAAAAGACTGGCAGTTCAAACTCTCCCAGAGGCACTTTAGAAGAAAGGCCTGGCAATCTGCTTCTGAAAAGTTCAGAGCCTTGAAAACCCTGTGGAGCACAGTTCTATTCTGCACGTTTGGGGTTGTCATGCATTGGAATCAACTTGATGGCAACTGATGTGGTGTTCTGGTTTTTTAGGGATGCTGGAGGATGAGGGCTCTCACCCACAAGCACTCACCAGCAAAGCCTAGTCAGGGGGTACCTGTCACCGGCATAAACCTGACAGGGATTAGTGGGTAAGGGCTGCCTGCCTCTGCTCTCCCTTGTTGGGCACTGACCTCGGTTAGGGCTCACCTGCTTACAGATACGGAAACAGAGCCTGGGGCCGGAGGGAAGGCTCCTGGGGTGGGGTTGGGGGCTGTGCTCTCCTCCTCGGCATTCCACAGTTCCCCTCCCACAAAGGCTGTGAGCACCCTGAGGGCACCCCTTTCTGGCAGGGGCCTCAGGTGGACAGGCGCATCCCTTTCAGGGTCCTCTGAGAAAAGTGCTGGCTGACCCCAGGAGCCTTCCTCTCCAGCCCCAGGCTCTGTGTTTCCAGACCTATAAGCAGGTGAGCCCTGAACAGGTAAGCCCTGAACCGAGGCTGATGCCCAAAGAAGGCGAGCAGAGGCAGGCAGGCAGCCATTCTGGTTCCCCAGTGCTGTGGCTCACAGAGAGTTCTGAAGCAGAGGAACCCTCTGTTCCAAGCTTTCTCATGCAGGGAAGTCCACTGTGTGAGAGCCAGGACCCCTGACACTCTGCCCATGGGCACTGGGGGTGCTGCTCCCGGTGTTTCCAGGTGGTGTCCGTTCGGCTGTTTGGTGTCTATGAGGTCTGGTTGTTAATGACACTCTGCCTCTGGGCTGGAAGGCTGTAGGGGGTGCTAACCAGAGTGAGCCTCACCCCTGTACAGTGGGGCAGTGCGGGGGCAGGGGGAGGTGGGACACAACTCAGACCACAGCCAGAGGCTGACAGAGTACAGGAGGCCGAGAGCTCTGGAGAGCACAGAGCACCCCAGAACTGAGGCCTGAGCCAATTAGCCACCTCCACCTCCACCTCCAACACCCCCTGCCCCGCAAGAGCCATAGAGTCACACATCCCAATCTCCCGGCCTTGAGAGGCGCTGGCATCAGGAGTCCCCAGGGCTGCACAGGACATGGGTGGGCGCCGTGACTGCAGAAACGCCCTCCCCCAGCATGCCCGGGCAGCCGGCCGCTCAGGTGGGAGCTCCCTGTGGGCCAGGGCATTCAGCTCTGCAAAGGAGTCAGCCAGCGGGTTCAGAGGGGGTGAGCGGCACATGGGGGCCAACCCAGCTCCCAGCTTACTGGACTGCCCACTCCTGCCAGGAGGGGAGGGAGGCTCAGGGCCGTGCCAGCAGCTGCCTGCGCTGCCCTACTCCAGGATTGTGCGTCTTTCTTGGTGCGCCTCTGTCTGGAAGCCCCAGCTTTGCCTTCAGCTTTGGCGCTGGGATGGTGCTAGATCTTGCTGCTCTTCACCTGCTCACATGTGTCCTCTTTCTGCACTGTGCCACCTGTCCTGCTAACCCCCTCCCCAGGCTGGCTCATCTGGCCCCCAGGTGCTTGGGGCTTGACTCGTGATGCTGAAACCTGTCCTAGTTGGTTATTATATAGCTTTCAGTCTTTTCACAGGTGTGTGTCCTCCTATTCCAACCACGTCTAAAGTCTCAGGGGCAGGACATCTGGTTTCTTCTATCCCCTGAACTGCCTGACAAAGTGCACTGTTCTCAGTGGCTCTGAGGTGAACGCCGCTGACGTGGGCTTGCATTGGTGAGCACCTTCCAGCCTCACAGCTGGGACTCCAACTCCTCAGAAAATTCTGGAAAGAGCTACAGGAGAGGCAGTACACTGAGTGATCAGGAGTGCAGGCTCTGGCATCAGAGTGAAAAACCAAACCAGTTGCCATGCGGACTCATGGCGACCCCACGTACTCAGAGTAGAACTGCTCCATAGGGTTCTCATGGCTGTAGTCTTCATGCAAGCAGATCGCCAGGCCTTTCTTCCGAGGCACCTGTGGGTGGGTTTGAACCACCAACCTTTCAGTTAGTAGCCCAGCGATTAACCGCCATCACCGCTCCTTGGCATTAGACTACTTGGGTCCAAATTCTGGAACTGCCACTTACTACTGTGTGACTCTGGCACATTACTTGACTCCATCTGTGCTTCAGTCTCTTCATTGCTAATGGGAACAATAATAGTACCTACTTCATCTATTGTTGTGAGGATTAAATGAGTCTATACATGGAAAGCACCTGAACAGTACCTGATGAAGCAAGGCCAATAAAAAACCAAAAAACCAAACCCATTACCATTGAGTGGATTCTGACTCATAGCAATGAACTATTATTATTACACTTCTAACCATTTCCCAGCAGACCCCCAACTCCTGCCCTTTCTCTGCTCTGTGAAGAGAGTCTTACACGTCCACCCACCTCAATCACGAACCTCACCCCCACCTCAAAACCCAACACTACCCAGCCACATTTCCCAAAACTCTAGGGTTGGGCCTTTTTTACCCCACACCCTGGAGTTCTCCACAGGATCTCACAGTCAAACACTGGCCCTCTGAGCCCTCACTCTCCGCTGGAGGGACAGGCCTGCCTACCTTCACGAAGGAGGAAGTGAGGTCTAGAGAGGTGAGCGTCCTCCCTGAGGTGGCACAGGGCGAAGGCTCAGGGCTGTGAGTCCCCAGGCCCAGCCTCACGCTCACTTGAGGTCCTCAGACCCCTGAGCAGCCGGACCCCTGCCCACTCCCCCCAGGCACCCACTGAGCATGCTCAAATCCACTGAGATTGCCAAACTGGGGTTTTTCACTTGTTCAAAGTTAAATTGGGGAAATGCCCGTCAACAGATGAATGGATAAACAAGATGTGGTCCATACACACAATGGAATGTTACTCAGCCACAAAGAGAAACGAAGTCCCGATGCACGCCACAGCATGCGTGAACCTTGAGAACATTATGCTGAGTGAAATGGCAGTCACAAAAGGACAGAGACTGTGTGATCTCACTGATATGAAATCAGCAGATATACAGAAACCAAAGCTTATTACTGATTCCCAGGGGTGGCAGGAAGGGGAGGGGGCGTTTTCACTTGAGGGCACTGAGTGTATGTTACTGGGGGTAGAATCGCCAGGAAAATGACACGGATAAGGGCTGTGCAGCATGAAGGCTGGAATCAATCAATGTCACTGAATTGTATGGAGAAGCTGTTAAGTTGGCAGATGTTCGCTGTGTATTTACAATAAAGAAAAATTAAACTGGGAAAGTAAAACATGAAAAGGTATATCACTCCTTCCTCCCCATGACTAAAAGGTGGACAGGAGAAATGCATCACACTGGGCTCCCTGCCTCCTCACGTGGGCCCTCTGCCCCAACCCCCCTGAAGGCCCACGTGAGTAACGACCACACAAACCCCTGCCCTCAGGTACCAGGCCCCGTTGCTTAGTGACCCAGCCCAGCCTGCCCTTGTCCTCCAGGGCAGACAGCTGAGCAGTCACAGGTGGGCAGAGGGCCACTCTGTGTTTGGAAAGTGGTCCTTGCATTTTCTGCTCACTCCATGGGATTTTTCTTTCCAGGGTTACCAACAACATCCATTTCTTCTACAGCCAGGCCCTCTAGAATAGCCCTGGGATCAGCTTTCACATACCCAGCACTACAGCACCAGCTCCCGTGTTCTCTGGGGGAATCTCTGATGGAGAAAGATGCTCCAAGCCCACTCCCCTTTGTCAAGCAGGTATTAAGCACATGCTAGGCTCTAGGGAAACAATGATGAAAGATGTGGTCCCTGACCAAAAATCACAGCCCATCAAGATGAGGGTTAGGAGAGAAATGTATACCCAGTGTTTGGGGGAATCCAAGCTGCAACTGGAACATTCTCTAAACACCCAGGATCTACCAGCTCCTGCGTCTTCCTCACAAACCCCCACTGTTCTAGCCATATGTGAATGTGGAGGCAGTACACGCCCTACTGCTCTGCCATCACGTTCCTTACCAACGGGGGAGACATGTTGTTATGGGTGGAATTGTGTCCCCAGAAAGACATGTAACCCCTGGTACCTGTCAATGTGACCTTGTTTGGAAAGAGGGTCTTTGAAGATGTTATCACTTAGTTAACATGACGTCATACTGGAGTAGGGTGGGCCCAGATCCAGTATGACTGGTGTCCTTATAAAAAGAGGAGAAGAGACACACAGACAGACAGGGAAGACAGACACTTGAAGATGGAGGCATAAACTGGACTGACGCATCTACAAGCCAACGAATGCCAAAGACCACCAAAAATCACCAGGAACTAAGAAGAGGCAAGGAAAGATCTTCCCCAGAGTCTACAGAAAGAGATGGCCCTACTGACACCCCAAGTCTGAACTTCTCTGGGACAATAACTTTCTGTAGTTTTAGACCCCTCAGTTTGTGGTACTTTGATATGGCAGCCCCAGAAAGATACTTGTTGCTGTTAGTTGCCATTGAGGCATTCCGACTCATGGCGACCCCATGTGTGCAGAGTAGAACTGCTCCAGAGGGTTTTCAAGGCTGCGACCTTTCAGAAGCAGGTCGCCAGGGCTTTCTTCCGAGGTGCCTCTGGATGGGTTCGAACTGCCAGCCTTTTGGCTGACAGTCGAGTGCTTAACTGTTTATGCCACCCAGAGACTCTAGGAAACTAATACACCCATCTAACCTCAGTTTGCGGCTCAAGAAGATCCACATCATGTTTGCAAGGCGAGCAGCCCCAGCTCCGAGGAGCCTGTCACCATGTCACGATGTGGGGAACTATGCGGCATTCTTCACTCTAGGGACAGAGCCAGGAGATGAGCATCGTAACGAGAGGCTCGTGAATGGGAAGCTGATGAAATGATGATAGTAGAATATGATGATCCAGATTTCCTGAGACTAGAACAGGAAAAAATGGCCTGAATTTCAGCATCAGGAAATTGGCTGAACGAGAAAATCAACTTCCCATGGCAGGTCACCAGAGTTGGAGGTAGGCGGTTTGAGCTTAGCTGAAGCTGTTCAAAACTGGACGCTGCCCCAAGAAGCCATGTGTGTAGTGGTAAGGGCATGGGCTTTGGAGGTGGACAACACGGAGTGGGGCCTCGCCCTTGGCTAACCCCCTTTCCCATGCCACCTCATCAAATGTGCCAACCTTTGGGCTTCACGTTGCTGTTAGTCGCCCTCAAGTTGATTCTGACTTGTGGCGACCCCATGTGCTACAGAGTTGAACTGCTCCATTGGGTTTTCTTGGTTGTAATCTTAAAAGAAGCAGATTGCCAGGCTTTTCTTCCGCAGTGCCTCTGGGTGGGTTCATAGCAATAGAAATTCTGCCAGTGCAGTCTGTCAGGCATAAGCTCTCCGCTGCCTCCCTCCCCACCTTTTTAGCCTGAGTTTTAGCCCCACCCCTAGCAAGGATCCAACCAGTGTGAATCACACTGCATAGCACCCTGGACAAGGAAGGACTGATAAATGGGTCGGCAGAGGCTAGAGGTAATAGACAACTTCCCTGCCACGCATGCCATGTAACAGGGGAGTGGCTGTAATGACCCCTCAAAGCCTCATCTGGATATAGGAGTCTCTGCTTTTCAGAGGTTCAGCTAATCCCTCCACCCCTCAGGGTGGCTACTGTGGCTCTGTCCCTGGCAGTTGGCTGCCTGCCTGTCCCCCGACCCCAGGCTGTTCATGCACAGACCCTTTGATCCTGACAGCCAGCCCTCCATCCTCCCTGTCTCAGGAGCTGCCATCACGTCCTAATAAAAGCCCCGTGGCTGCAAGGCAGATGTGGAGGGTCTTCCACCTGGATGTCCCTCTGCCCAGGAGTCTCCCGTCATGGATGGGGAAGGAAGAGGCAATTAGGGCCTGTTATGCAACTTGAGGGAGGCCACAGGGCCTCTAAGGGGGGAGACCACGTCTTACTCATCTCTGTACCCCCTAGCCCTGGGGCTCAGTGCTGTAAGACAGTTAAAAACACAGTGTTGTGACTGAGGCCAGATAAGGCACACTAAGAAGCATGAACCATCAAGTCTAGGCTTCGCTCTGGAAGCAAAGGCAGCCTCTGCAGGCTGGGGATGGTGACGTGATATGCCCTGGCAGTTGTATGCAGGCTGCCCAGGAGGGGAAGGAACTGGATGGAACCTGCTGGGTGACCTCCTGGAGCATCTGGGTGAGGTGACAGGCACCCGGCACAGGGAGGCAGGGTGGGGACAGGAAGGAGTGCTGACTCGGGCAGCACTGTGGAGGGGGAGCCTGGTGCCACTGGGTGACAGGGTGAAAGGTGGGGACGAGGAGACGGGGCACAGGCAGAGAGACATCAGCTACCAGTGCAGGAAATGAGTTTGGTTCTAGACAGATTAAATTTTACGTATCAGGGGGCACTCAAGTAGAGACTTAATAGGGTGTTGAAAATTATGTTCTAAAGCCAGAAAGAAAGGTGGGATGAGGGCCATAGGCCAGGGGGTGATAAGCCAAAGCAGGGGGACTGAGACGAGAGGCTGGGCCAGGACAGCACCGTGGACAGAAGCCGTGGGTTCAGGGATTCAACCTGAAGATGTCTGCCACTACAGCTCTCCTCTGGCTCTGAAATTAAGTGCTCTTGCTTCTTGGCAAATTTTGTCCTCGTCTACTGTCGCCAGGAAGGAGCCCTGGTGGTGCAATGGTTAAGCACTCGGCTGCTAACTGAAAGGTTGAAGGTTCGAACCCATTAGTGGCTCCGCAGGAGAAAGACGTGCCACAAGTGGTGGCTTTAACAAACGAATTTATTTTCTCACAGTTTCAGAGGCTAGAAGTCTGAATTCAGGGTGCCAGTTCTAGGGGAAGGCTTTCTCTCTCTGTCGGCTCTTCAGGAAGGTTCATGTCTCTTTTGAGCTTCTGCTCCTGGGCGACCTTCATGTGGCTTGGTGTCTCTCTTCCCCCATCTCTGCTCACCGGCTTGCTTGTTTAATCTCTTTCATATCTCAAAAGATGTTGACTTCAGACACACCCTACACTAATCCTGTCTCATTACTATAACAAGACAACCCATTCCCAAATGGGATTATGACTACAGGCACAGAGGTTAGGATTTACAACACATTTTTTGGGGACACAATTCAATTCATAACAGCTGGGATTCAGGGCTTGATGCAGGCATATAATCTTTCTTCTTTACTCCCTAAACTGCTTGGGTGGATGGATGTTTTATGTGCCCCAAACTGTAGCTGGAATTGCTTTATAAGGAAAAACCGAAGCTGAGTCAGACATAAACACTTGAAACTTGTGAAGATGGAGAGGTGGGCAGGGGAGGAGGAATCTGGAGCACAGAGGGGAGGGATGGGCTGGACCAAGCATCGTGTGTGAATGAGGATATCCCAGGTGGTCCTGGAGGAGGGGACTTCTGGGAGGGCAGACTGGCCACCCTGGGGAAGTCCTTACAATTTACAGAACTTGGAAGCCAATATCTAAAGTCCCTACCTGGCCTACAAGAACCTGGTCAGAAGGGCCTCCATGCAAAGAGGTGAGGGACTCTTGGTTGAGGAAGAAAATAAGCACAGGCTGGCATCACAGATGCCACAGCTGGAAAGGACCAGATGAAGTACTGGGTACTGGAGAGGTAAGTGATATGGCCACAGCCCAGCAGTCAATGGCTTGAGCTGGGACCAGAAGCAAGGACTTGACTTAGAGCTCTGAGCTTCTTCCATGACATCACGCCCAGTCACGGGCTCAGAGGGCTGTCACCCAGCAGCCTAGAAGCAGGAGTTCAGCACATTGTGGTGTGAGCAGCAGAGTTAATGGGGAAAGTGCTGAGCGGGACCCAGGGGACCTGAGTCCTCGGTTCTATTACTACTTAGCTGTGTGACTGGGGACAAACCCTTTTACCTCTCTGGGCTTGAATTCTCAGCCTAGGAACCTCTCAGGAATCTGATAAATGCTCATCTTGCATTCCACTTGGAATGATCAGTCAATTACAAACGCCTACTAAGTAGGTGGCTCCTAGGCTTTAGTGTGTATTAGAATCACCTGGGGGGAGTGTTGGAGTCCCTGGGAGGTGCAGACTTAAACCCATGGCTGCTAAATGAAAGGCTGGAGGTTCAAGTTCACTCGGGTGCTTTGGAAGAAAGGCCTGGTAATCAACTTCTAAAAGATCACAGCCATTGAAAACCCTATGGAACACGGTTCTGACACAAATGGGGTCATCACGAATCACAGTCAAATCAACAACAACTGGTTTACTGGCGGTGGTGTGTTAAAACGGCAGATTCCAAGGCCCCACCTCCAAGGATTCAGGAGCCAGTAAGTCTGGGGTGGGGACCCTGAGTCTCCATTTTCTAAAGTCTCCCTACACGATTCTGATGCAGGTGTCAGGAGCCACCCTTTGAGGAACACTGAAGGTTTCAGCTGCTACAGAGCTACCAGGGACATGCTGGGTAAGGAAAAGCATCCCTCCTCAAGGAGTTCACAGTGTAAATCAGGAGACTGGACCCCATTCCAGAAGCGGCACCCCCTAAGTGACAGATGGAGAGACACAGAGGTCAAACGAGACAGAGGTTATGCCCTTCACCAACAAGGTGTTAAGCTGAGCTTCCAGAGGAGGTGGCTGCAGAGAAGCTGGTACGTAGGGATGTGGGGGCAGTACCACTACCAGTTCCTGTGGAGTCGATTCCGACTCATGGCAATCCCCTGTGTGTCAGAGTAGAACTGTGCTCCATAGGGTTTTCAGTGGCTGGTTTTTCAGAAATAGATCGCCAGGCCTTTCTTCCAAGGCACCTCTGGGTGGATCTGAACCACCAACTTTTTGGTTAGTAGACGAGCGTGCAGAGATGCAGGGCAGAGACAGTTAAATGTTCACCACAACCTGCTTCCTTTTCCACCTGGGCTCACAGCTGTACTTAATTTCCCAATCTCCCTGTGGTTAGGTGTGGCCACGTAACTGATGTCTGGCCAATGGCATGTGGGTGTGAAAAACACACACCATTTCCGGGCCTGGCTCATAAAAACCTCCCACGTGTTATCCTGAACCCCTGTCTGTCAATTTAACCTTATTTAAGGGAGAAGTAATTTTCTACGATGGTAAACAATGGAAAATTGGAGGTCATCTGGTACAATAGTTAGTCCATCCTGATCAACACAGGGTGCAAGAGGGAGGACCCAGACACCTGAAGTCGGTGCTGCTTTTGTAACCCAGTGCTCGGTGCTGCACTGGACAGAACGTAATGAGTTCTGACCCTGTAGTGCTTATGATCTCAGCAGAGAAACAGCCACAACAGGCAACAGGCTGTGACAGCCTCGGAAGTGGAGAGCAGGCGACACCCCTAAGGGGAAGGAGGCCGCCTGGCTGCTGCATGAAGGTTTTCTGAGGTTAGTCTTGGGTTGCGCAGGCCTCTGAGATGGCACATTTAATAAAAACTAAAAAAAAAAAAAAAAAAAGTTAAACGGTCCAGTAGTTCTGAAGGATTCTTATTTTTCTATTGCTCAATTTTGGAGCTAATTTATTTTTAGTATTCCATTCTTTTCTCTCATGCCAAGAGGTCAGGGCAGGTGCGCCTGCTGCTGGCAGAGAGCCCGGGATTTCCCTGACTGGCCCCAGGGCGGTCAGGGTTGGCTGGTGGGCCTGGCAGCGCTGCAGAGGCCCTCCCCACAGAGGGGCCGGCTGGCTGGGCAGACGGGGTGGACAAGCGGAGGACTGGAACTGAGTGTCCCCTGACTTCTAAGGCCCCTTCCTCCTTGCATCTGCCTGAGTTTTCCAGGAAGCGGTGGTGTCGGTGTAGACCAGGGAAGGTGTGTGTGTGTTTGGGCAGGGGGATAAGAGAGTGTTCCACACGTATTTACATGTAATATTTAACCACAGATACAGTCAACCTTCTGTTCTCCATAAAGAAAACATACATGGGGGAAGCTCTCTAGCAGGAGGCATTTTAGGATAGACATCAAGAAGAACTTTTAAATGTTTGAAGTGGTAAGATTCTGGAACTGATGACGGGGACTCCTGCTAAAGTTTTAAACGTAGGGCCAATGTCCCCTCGGCTTGTGTGCCTTATGGAGATGAGGGGTGGTAATGTCCTTGCAAGACCTTCACCAGCCTGAAGCTGTGTGTCCCCAGCCGGTAGGGGAGAAAACAGACCCGGGGAGGCCAAGGCCCACTGTTGGTCCTGCGGCACACACTGAGGGAGGGAGGCCAGGAGAGCACTTGGCAGAAGCCCAAGACAGGTGTTAGTCCTGGCTCCATCCGACCAGATGTGCAGCCTGGTGAAGTCCTTCTGCATCTCTGGGCCTCAGTTTCTCCATCTGTAAGTGGGGCAGCTAGACCAGGTCCCTTCTGGCTCTGACATTCTGCAACAAGCAGACTTCACGAGTCCTCAGAGCGTCACCCCACTGCCCTGGGTAGGCTCCTGAGCCTGGGGTCCCCGAGCCTGTCTGACACGCAGAGGGAGCTCAGAGTGCCCATGTCCCTGCTCAGGTGCCGAAACCCTAAGCTGCCACCATCTGTAGACATCTAGGATCTGATGGGCTGGACTGGCCCCGTGACCACGGTCAGATCCCACACAGTAATAAGAAGCAGATGGGAGGGACAGCCACAGGACCTGACCTGACTTTACCATCATCGCTAGCCCTGCCTTCTACAGGACTAACGCAGAAACATCTCTGACTGGAAGGCAAGAGCTGTAGGTTCTAATCCCGGGCCCATCATCAACTCGCTGTGTGACTTAGACAAATCCCTCCACCCGTCTGGACTGGGCTAACTCTGTGTGCTTACTGAGAGGGCCCGGTCTGCACTGCCCAAGCGCATAGGTTGGTTCTCCCCGAAGCTAACAGGAGCCCCATTTTGACACACACGACCCAGGGAGATACAATCTAGTTTTACCCAGCCAAGGGGGAAAGTACTGGGAGAACTCCACCCCAGCCTCTGAAACTGTGTCTGTTGTGACTCAAAATGAGGTCTTCTGTCTCTCCTCAAATAAGCACATTGCTAGGGGCTCTGGGACTCTTCCTGCTTCATCTCGTGCTGTCTCCACGACCTGAGGGAAGAGCTTGACCTCTCCGACCTTCAGGCTCCTCCTCTCTGTGAAATGGGGAGACCCTTCCCCTGGTGGCACAAATGGTTTGTGCTCAGCTACTAACCTAAAGGTTGGCGGTTCGAACCCACCCAGCCACGCCATGGAAGAAAGGTCTGGAGATCTGCTTCCATAAAGGTTTCAGCCAAGAAAACCCTATGGTGCAGTTCTACTCTATAACACATGGGGTCGCCATAAGTCAGAATCAACTTGACGGCAGCTGTTCTTTCTTCCCCCTCACCTCTCCCACCTCCCACCTCCCACCTCCCACCGAAAGGGGTCCAAGAGTAGTCTCTGAAACTCCCTGGAGATAAGTGCCGGACTCCTGATAGTGGCCACGGGCACAGCAGCGAGGTTTCCGGCAGCTCTGTCCCAGCCAGGCACAGGCAGAACAGTAGACCTGGGCTGTTCTGACGAGGCTACTTATAGATGCTGCTCAGCCTTTCCCCAATGGGGGCCTCAGTCTCTCAGCAACCGGGAAACACATAAACTCCTTTCCTTGGAGACAGGAAAGAGAAATTCTCTCAGGAGCTCAGATGTGGTCTCTCTTTAGGTAGGAAAAACGTCTGGTTAGGGGTCAGAATGGGGTCGGGATGTGGCAGATCTCTTTGAAACCCTTTCCAGAAGTGACTCCAAGGTTGGAGGGCTGAAAAACATTATTAAACGGGGCGAAACCCTCGGAAGAATGAAAGACCCTGGAACATTCAAATGGAGGTTCTCCAGCTCCTAAGTCAGTCACAACGTCTCTTCACGGCCTGCTCCTTCTTCAGCCAGCTGGCCCACCCAGGAGGAGAGGCGGCTCTGCCCCTCTTTCCCTCTTCCCTTTCTCCCATGTCTGCTGCTATAGGAAAACTGTCCCTGAGATCAGTTCTGAATATTCCGTATTATTGTTGGGCATACCCATCAACCCTTCCTTCTCTAAAGCATTTATCCCTCGTTGCCCTGGTGGTGCAATGGTTAAACGCTGGGCTGCTAACTGAAGGGTTGGCGGTTCGAACCCACCCAGTGGCCCTGTGGGAGAAAAGATCTGGCAGATCTGCTTCTGTAAAGATTACAGCCTAGGAAACTCTACGTGGCAGTTCTACTCTATCACGTGGTGTCACTATGAGCAATGGTGTAACTAGGGCTGGCATCACCCAGTACAATGACTCATGATGTCACCCCACCACCACAGACCTCCTCCCATACCAGACCATACAGAACCAAAACCAAACCCTTTGCTGTCGAGTTGATTCCAACTCATAGCGACCCTTTAGGACAGCATAGAATCACCCCCATAGGGTTTCCAAGCAGCAACTGGTGGATTTGGACTGTTGACCTTTCGGTTAGCAGCCTGAGCTCTTAAGCACTTTGCCACCAGGGCTCCCAGACCATACAGAATCTTCAGTGATTTTTTTGTACTAATGTTACAAATTTTAATTCCCATATATCACTCCTTTTCCTTTAAGTACTACTTCATTCTCAAAAAAATTATTGATATAGTTTCACAAATACTAATTACCACAATATTGTAGCTAGCCAAAACCCCAGAAAATCTGACAAAATCAGCGACTATCAAGACACCAGCAGCAACGAGAACAACAGCATGTGCTTGTAGCGTGCAGACGAAACCGTGTGATTCAAAGCATCATTGTAACTGGGTAATAATGACAGCTCTGACAAGAGCGCATTAGAAGGTCAAAAAGTAAATTAGCATAGAGTTTTAGCCTTGTAGGCATATTGATACTTGTAAGCTGGGCTTCGAAAAATGTTTTTGTTGTTATAACTAACTACAGGGATTTTTTATGTACAGTTATTTTGGTGTCACCTTCCCTGACAGTGTCACCAGCTGCAGTCCACACCCCGCACCCTCCTAGTGACGCCACTATTGGTTGGAACTCAACAGCACTCAACAATGACAACAGGGCTCAACAAAGTAAGTTCCTCAGAAGGGATTTCTGCCCTCTGGGGGCTTATAAAAACCAAACCAAACCATACTCATTGCCATCAAGTTGGTTATAGGCTTGGGCAAAATGAGATGGGGAGATATGCAGAGGACTTACACCAAATGGAATGAAGACACAAAGTAAAGAAAGAGTTTCTGCTGGCACTGAACCAAAGGTGTATTTTCTGGGGTGATGCTAAGAAGGGGAGTTTGGGGGAGGAGTGAAGACAGAAAGCTGTTGGGGGGTGGTGGCAAGAAGTAAGTTACTCCCCCTCCCCCAGTGCATTTTCTGGTAGGGTATTTCTACTCCTTCCAAAAAATACAGAAATAGCTACTATTTCAATTGCCAAGTCAAAGAAACGCCAGCTTTGCGGTACCCCTTCCTCCACCCCCTTATGCAAAGCGCCCATCTTCTGACACCAAGTGCTCCCAGCCTGCCTGGCAGTAAGAAGCAAGCACAGTAGTTAAATTCTGTTTAAGAAAGAGGAACCATTTCCTTCCCAGGCTGCAACAAAACCCTCTAGGGCAGTGGTTCTCAGCCTTGGCTGTGCATCCGAATTACCTGGTGAACTTCACAATAACCTGATGCCTAGGCTGCACCCGAGACAAATTAAATCAGACTCTTTGGAGGTGGGCCCCAGATATCAGTCTTTTCTGAAGTGCTCCAGATGATTCTAGTGTGCAGATGAGGTTGAGATTCACTGGTCTAAAGAGCCACCTGGAGTATGTGTGTGTTTGGGGCGGGGGGGGCGGGGGGCGGGGGTGGTCTGTACAATGAGAAGCCCAAGAGAGAGCTAGACCCTTCCTCTCTGTGGTCTCCCCCATTCTGCATGAGCTCTGCCTACTGCAGGGAAGGACTGCACCCCTGTCCCTGCCCCTCCAGAACAAGCCTCGCTCTGCAGCCTCATTGAGGGGGTGTCCCAGAAAACAGGTGTTGGCTCCAGAGGCCTATGTTAGTCAATTCCTTAAAACACGAAAATCAAAACCTCTCCTTTGGTTCTTGGGCACCCTTTCTCAACAGAAGGTCCAGCACATTTGCCTGCTGTCAGGCCAGCACATGTAGGGCCTACAGGTAGGATGAATTCTTAACAAAGGAGGCCCCAGAGTCAGGCTGGAGAAGTTTTGGGTTCATTCTAGTTGGGGTAAGACTGTTAAATTAGTGATGAGCCTGCTGCCCACCCGTGAAATTGAACAGCTCACTTCTGCCTACAAATACTCCTTTTTAGATAACCTCTCCAAGGACCTGGCTTGGAGCCCTCTCATCTGAATAACAAACACAGCTCTGCCCCCACCCTCATCAAGATATGTGAAAGACATGTGGCTCTGCAGCCAAGAGGAGGGTGCGGCCAGGGCACCCAGGCTCACAGCGTGTCTAGAGGCCAACACCTCTAAGGAAACACACAGAACCCACAGGGAAGACACAGCAACCCTCAAATGCATGTCCTCCACTTTAGGTTACCCAAAACCAACCCCAAAACAAAAACCAACTCCATTGCTATGAGCTGATTCCGACTCACAGAGACTCTATAGAACAGAGCAGAACTGCCCCACAGGATTTCCAAGGAGCGGCTGGTGCATTTGAACTGCCAACCTTATGGTTAGAAGCTATAGTTCTTAACCACTCCGCCACCAGGGCTCCAAACCAACCCAGGAAGTTAAAATGGTAGCTAAGCAGGAAGATGACAACAGCCTAGGAGAGAAGTTTTAGGTTGCTTCTAAAAACACACCCCAGACTTCTGCAAAGTTGCCGGACTGTGTTTTAAATGGTTTCCGGCCACTCACACTGGACAGAAATATGGAAGTCCCAACCTATGAATGTTTATGCTGCTGAGGGGCTGGCTGCATCCACTTTGCATCTAGAACTCCTAACCTCAGATTTGGGGGCAAACAAGACAGAGCAGTTGCTAGCTCGACCTTCCAGGCACAGGTGAGCACGCAGGTGAGCACGCAGCCAATCCCAGCGCCAAGTGCTCTCCATAAATTCTAGAGAGCCATTCTGAAAAGGCCCAGGGGCAGGAAATGCTGAGAGGGGGACTGTTTGTGGGTCCCTGAAGGGCCCCAGATCCAATCCTTGGCCTGCTCAGTGCACCAAGTTCAAGAGTGTCCCAGGGCAACTGCCCAACCACTCTGAGCAGCCCACACGGCCTGGCCTGTTTGCCAGCAACGAGGTTTTCTTTCTAGACCACAGAGGTTAATCCCCACCTCCCACCCCCAAGAAAGCCTCTTGTATTCGATTATGAGGTTACCTTGCAAGGGTGTTTGCTCTGCACATTCCTGAAAAAGGTGGTCTTGGCAGTGAAGAAGCAATCTTCCAGCTCCTCCTCCAGGCTGCAGTACCCACTGCTCATGCTGCTGTCCACCGTCATCTAGCCCGGAGCCCCCGGCCCGAGGGAGGCAGAGAGCATCTGAGGGGGCTGGGCTCGGGATGCCGCGGGGGAGCTGGGGACCCTGAGCCGGGGACGCGTCCCCAGGCTCTGCCGCAGCGCGAGCTCCGACCCCGCTGGGCCTCTGCCCGGAGCTAGCTGGTCACCGGGCCAGGCAAAGGCAGCGTGGGCCTCCTCCGAGTCTCTTGTCGGGCAGCGGAGGAACCTGTCCCCTTCCCCGCCTGCCGCTTACTGCTGCAGAGCCCGGGCGTCGGACCTGGGCGCCCAGCTCGCGCGCCTCTCTCTCAACTCACCGGCATCTGCGGTTTCATTTGCGCGCGGGCTCGCTCCCTCCCTCCGCCAGGCGCCATCGAGACACCTCCCCCGCCTCCCTGCGCCTCTCGCTGCTCGCAGCGGAGTTCTGAAGCCACTTCCTCTCGCAAGGTTCCTCAAAGCCGTGCTCGGGGTGTCACGACGCCCCTCCCCCTCCTCGCGCCCCCGGCCTGCGCCGCTCCAGCGGGGTGGGTGCTACAGGACCCCGGCGGCCAGTGAAGCGAGGGCACCACAGGTCAGATTAGGTATGGAAGAGGATGGGCCTGCGGGGAAATCCCCTCCGTTCTTTCTACATCTTACTCCATCCTTCTGGTAACAACCCATTCTCATCACCTGTGGCTCAGGATCACGGAGGACAATGTGCTGTAAGGTGGTGCTCCCTCTGTCCCTCCTCCCTTCTCCACCCCTGCTCTCCCATTCGCTGGGTGACGGAGCCTGGTCAAGCAGAGTAGTTAGAGAAGGAACTGGAGAAGAAGAAAATCAATACTTGGCCAGCCTGGGAAATGCCAACAGAAACTGCAGGGTCCCCACCAGATATACAAATCATATGCAAAGTTACGGCAACCTGGGGAGCAGCCTGCCCTCCCACCCACAGAACTTGGCCCTCAGGAAGACTCAGGATACTAAGAGGGCCTGCAGGCACCACCCAGGTTTATTTGTGCTTTTTCCTGACAGTCTGGCCAAGAAGGGCCTTTGCCAGATCTTGTCATTCCTAACCTCAAAAACGGCTCATTTACATTTCCCATCCTACTGGATGAAGGAACACCTTCTTTGTCTAGGGCTGAATTCTTCAAAGCAATTAGGGCAAAACCCCCACAACCTCTCAGACCATGTTTGCCAATAAAAGTAGCCACAGCTACCATGCAGCCCTGGTAGCGCAGTGGTTAAGAGCTACAGCCACTAACCAGAAAGGTCGGCAGTTCAAATCCACCAGCTGCTCTTTGGAAACCCTAAGGGGCAGCTCAACTCTGTCCTACAGGCTAGCTATGAGTCAGAATCGACTCGATGGCAGTGGCTACCATGGTCCCTGGGTGACACAAATAGTTTGTGCTCGACTATTAACCTAAAGGTTGATGGTTCAAACCCACCTAATGGTACTGCAGAAGAAAAGTCCTGTCGATCTGCTTCCACTAAGATTACAGCCTAGAAAACTCTAGGAGGTAGTTCTGCTCTGTCATGTGGGGTCACTATGAGTCAGAATCCACTCAACTGCAACCAACAACAACAATACTACCATTGCTTGAACAGCTACTATATGTGCCAGGTGATTCACCTGCAGTTTGTCATTTAATTTTCTCAATAGCCTTGAGATGGAGATTATTATTCCCATTTTATGGATGAGGAAACTGAGGCTTAGAGTCACACAAGTAGGATATGAGATTGCTAGGACTCAAACCCAGCTCTGTTTGACTCCAGGGCCTATGTTCTTAGACACTGAGATGTTCAGGCACTCAGTGGAGATGAAATGGTAGGCACTCTGCCATCTTTAGAGACCATGGTGCCTGGAGTCCAAGGGAAAGGAAGCAAAGCCTTCAGAGCCTTGTGTGGCTAGAAGCACCATGCTCATGGAGTCTGATGGCCTGTAGGCCCCGGGACCCCTGAGGAGTGGCTGAGGGGTTACGAGGACTCTCTCCAAGTCCATGTGGCTTTTCCTGCAGTTCTGGAACAATCTCTTCCCAGGGAAGTGCAAGCTGGCTGTAGGGCTAGATTCAGCCCCCAGACACCAAGCTGCCAACTCCATTTTAAGATCTGGTTACTTTTATGAGGAACCTTCTCCCTCCCACCTTAGCCAAATCTGTCAGTGCTGAGGAAGGTTTCAAATGCGCGGCCCAATTTGGCTCCTTCCTCCCACACAGTCTCCTTCCCAGAAGCCTGTAAGTGCCTGGCAGGCAGGAACCTGAGATAGCTGCGTGCCTTCCTCTCAGAAGAGCTGTCAATACCAGGGGCCTCCTCAAGCACGAGGTAATAGGTGGAGGTAACGGTGGGGGGCGGGGCTGGGGGGACCCACGCGGTGTATGTGTTAGGAGACATCCTGACACTAATGAGGTAGAAGGAAGGTTCTGGCTTTGTCTGAAACAATCTTTTCTTCAAATGGATATTTTAGAGGCTGTTTTTTTTTTTTGGGGGGGGGGGGAGTGTTTCCCCAGAGACAGGGGTTCAAGCAAAGGAAGCTGGGACTGGCCTCATTAAAATCTCCAAGTCCCTTGCCAGAATGATGAATACTGCAGAGAGGGGGCGCTGTGTGATCCTTGGGCCTCCATTAACAGCCTACCTCCTTTGTCCAGCCAGCAAAGAAACACTTTTCTTTATAAAAGGAATCTCCTTGCTTAGTGGGAAACCAATGCTAAGAACAAAACAGGCCCCAGGTTCTCTGTGGCCACACTGTATTCTTAAGAGTCATGCGGGGCCTCTGCAAAGCAGCTGCAATGCTGCATGTTCCAAATGTGCCGTCTGAAAATAGAGCTCATAACAACCTTTTCAAACACCAAGCCCAAGTATCCTAGCAGTCAGCAGGAGTGTCTCCTTGTGAGCAACACAGTAGATGCCAGACCTGATTAGAAAAAGTTCTAAGTGACACTGTGTTCTTTTAGGGTGCTGCTCCATGCCATTCCAAATATTATGAAAACTTGACAGCTGAATAGGGCTTTTCAAGGCCGCTTAATATCCATGACTTCGTTTAGGTTACTTATAACCTTGAGAGTAGGTATTATCCCCATTTTACAGACGAAGAAGCTGAGGGAGGTAACTTGTTCCATCACAGTTCATTACTCTCAAAGTCTCCTGGCTTCTAGTTAACGTCTCTTTCCCTAGCCCACTCCACCCACCAACAAATCTTAGGCCTCGTGCTCAGAAGGAAGCTGTGCCTAAGAAGTTAGTGAAGCAGAGACTGTGCTGGCAGTTCCCCTAGGACTAGAAGAAATATGCAAACATCACAAATAATACAAGTTGGCCAGCCTCCAGTAGGAACAATCCAAACTGAAGCCCCAGGGTCTCAACAAGAGGAAAATGGACTCCCTTCAGTGTCTAATGACCCTGTATGAACCTCTGCCCTGAGAATGATCAATAGTATTCATAACTCAGCCTGGCTAAGTGGGGAGGGGACATGCAAGGGCCTGAGAACAGCCTTTGAAGCCTTGAGAGGTGATCACACAAAGGATGGTGTATTAGTCTCCTAGAGCAGCGTCACAAAACACCACAAATTGGGTGGCTTGTAAGAACAGAAATTTATCACCTCACAGTTCCAAATTTGGAAATCCAAATCAGGGTATCGACCATGTTGACTGCTTCTAAAGGTTCTGAGACAGAAACAGCTCCATACCTCTCTCCTAGCTTCTGGCGGCTTCCAGTAATCCTCGGTGTTCCTTGATTGTGGATGCATCTTCACATGGCCATCTTTTCTCTGTCTCTGTGTCTCTTCTCTTTTATAAGGACATCACCCATATTGGATTAGATCCACCCTACTCCAGTATAACCCCACGTTAACCTGATAACATCTTCAAAGACCCTATTTCCAAACAGGATCACATTCACAGGTACAGGGGTTAGGACTCCAACATATCTTTCTGGGGAACATAATTCAATCCATAACAGATGGGAACTGGCTGCTCTTCCCCTGGGCCCAGGAGGAGAAGGCAAGACCTAAAGCTGCAGCATGTGGAGCTTTAAATCCATGTGCTGGGGTTGGGACAGCCCCACTGAAATGATGAATGGGCAACTTTCCTCTCTCAAAGTCAAATGATGAAAGGCATTATTTTCAGCTTTCCTCCTTTCTCAAACACGATCCCGATATCTGGCCAGATCCCCTTCTCAGACACACCTTGAGGCTCTGCATGTTCCAGACAAGCTGAGATATAAGATTGGAAGTCAGTAGCTGGTATTCTAGTCTCAGCTCTAGCTCCAGTTTGACAGGGTATATTGAGCAACTTTGGACCTCAGGTGTGACGGTGAATTTTATGTGTCAGCTTGCCTAGGCTATGGTGGCCAGTTGTTTGGTCAAAAATGCTAGTCTAGATTTTACTCTAAAGCTATTTAAATGTGATTAACATTTAAACCAGTTAACCTTAAGTAAGGCAGATTACCCTCAATAATGTGTGTGGGCCTCATCCAATAGATTTGAAGGCCTTAAGAGCAAAAACTGAGGGATTCTGCCTCAAGACTGTAACAGACATCCTACCAGAGTTTCCAGCCTGTTGTTGCCTGGACCTGCCACCCTCACAACTGAGTGAAACAATTTCTTAAAATCTCTCTCTCTCTACATATAGATATATAGCTATCTCTCTATCTACCTATCTATTCATCCATCTATCCATCATTCATCAATCCATCCATCCATCCATCCACCCACGTACCCACCCACCCACCATCCATCCATCCATCCACCCATCCTTTTTTCTATTCATTCACTCATCCATCCATCCATCCATTCATCCATCATCTGCTCCTTGACTAATACATCAGGTTTCCTCATTTGTCCATTTGAAGAGTAGCAGGGGTAGAGACTGAAGGAGCCCTGGTGGTGCAATAGTTAAGTGCTCAGCTGCTAACCAAAAGACTGGTGGTTTTAACCTACCCAGAGGCTCCATCAGAGAAAGACCTGGCTATCTGCTCCCATAAAGATTACAGCCAATAACAGGCACATGAAGAAATGTTCACTATCATTAGCCATTAAAGAAATGCAGATCAATACTACAATGAGATATCATCTCACCCTAACAAGGCCAGCATTACTCCAAAAAACACAAAATAATAAATGCTGGAGAAGTTGTGGAGAGACTGGAACACTTATACACTGTTGGTGGGAATGTAAAATGGTACAACCACTTTGGAAATCGATTTGGCGCTTCCTTAAAAAGCTGGAAATAGCAGCACCATATGATCCAGCAATCCCACTCCTTGGAATATAGCCTAGAGAAGGAAGAGCCGTCACATGAATAGATATATGCACACTCATGTACACTGCAGCATTGTTTACAGTAGCAAAAAGATGGAAACAACCTAGGTGCCCATCAACAGAGTAATGGATAAACAAATTATGGCATATCCACACAATGGAATGCTATGCAATGATAAAGAACAATGATGAAGCCGTGAAACATCTTAAAACATGGTGGAATCTGGAGGGCATTATGCTGAGTGAATTTACTCAGTCACAGAAGGACAAACATTGTATAAAACCACTATTATAAGAACTCAAGAAAAGGTTGAAACACAGAAGAAAACATTCTTTGATGGTTACGAGGGTGGGGAGGGAAGGTGAGGGTTATTCGCTAACCAGATAGTAGACAAGTATTATCTTAGGTGAAGGAAAGGACAGCACACACTACAGGGGAAGCCAGCACAACTGGACTAAACCAAAGCTAAGAAGTTTCCTGAATACAATCAAACACTTTGAGGGACAGAGTAGCAGGGGTGGGGGTCTGGGGACCATGCTTTCAGGGAACATCTAGGTCAACTGGCATAACAAAGTTTATTAAGAAAATCTTCAGCATCCTACTTTGGTGAGTGGCATTTGGGATCTTAAAAGCTTGCAAGTGGCCATCTAAGATGCATCAATTGGTCCCAACCACCTGGAGTAAAGGAGAATGAAGAACACCAAAGACACAAGGAAGGTATTAGCCCAAGAGACTAGGAAAGTATTAGCCCACATAAACCAGAGACTTAATCAGCCTGAGACCAGAAGAACTAGATGGTGCCCAGCTACCACCAATTACTGCCCTGACAGGGAACCCCAACAGAGTCCCTGATGGAGCAGGAGAAAGGTGGGGTGCAGAACTCAAATTCTAGTAAAAAGACCAGACTTAATTGTCTGACTTAGACTGGAGGAACCCTGGAAAGCATGGCCCCCAGATTCTCTATCAGCCCAGAACTAAAACAATATCTAAGGCCAACTCTTCAGACAAAGATTAGACTGGACTGTTGGACATAAAATGATACTCGTGAAGAGTGTGCTTCTTGCTCAAGTAGATACATGAGACTAAATGGGCAACTTCTGTCCGGAGGTGAGATGAGAAGGCAGAAGGAGCTGGTTGAATGGACATGGGAAATCAGGGGTGGAAAGGAGGAGTGTGCTGTCATAGTATAGGGAGAGTAATTAGGGTCACATAACAATGTATGTATGAATTTTTGTATGAGAGACTAACTTGAAATATAAACTTTCACTTAAACTACAACAACAAAAAGATTACAGCCAAGAAAACCCAGTGGGGCAGTTCTACTCTGTCACATGGAGTCCCTATGAATCAGAACCTACTTGAAGGCACCCAACAACAATAAGGGGTACAGATTAGATTTGGGGCCTTATAACCTACCAACATATTCAGAGGCTAAAGACCAGGGTGAGGTGCCACCCCACACCCTGAAATGTATTTTAAAGTCAGTATTAGCTAGCATGTTCAGGTACTGTACTAATAACATTACGTGCATCATTTCATTTAACTCTGACAACAAACCTAGGTAGAAGCTACAGTTAGTATCTCTATTTTACAGAGAGGAAAAGGAGCTGCAGACAAGTAACTTGCTCACAGGCATACATGCTAGTCCTGTCTGACTCCAGAACCCAAGTCCTCAAGCTACTACACTGTGGCCTAACAATTTACCCTGTGATTGCTCTCATAATAATCATGCTCCTTGCGACTGGAGTCCATTTCAAACAAGCCAGGAACCACCTTCTCAGTCTGCCTCTGTCCTCCCTTCAGCTCGTTTGGGTTTTCCAGGCTTCAGGGTCCTCTCCTCTCTCTCCATGTGTCTATGCTCTCCCTGGGCAATTAGTTTCTTTATGCCAATGGCATAAACTACACCCGACAGTCTGATGTTTCATAACTCTCTCTCCCAGGTAGCTCCAGATGGGTGGCTATAGCTGCTCACGAAACACTCAACCCTACCCATTGGAGCCTCCCTCTCAACAGGTCCAAAACGGAGTTTATCATTCCCTGCCTCACCCTCCTCCTGCTCTTCTTTCTCCTTTGTGGACCCCTGGTGGCACAGTGGTTAAGAGCTTGGCTGCTAACCAAAAGGTCAGCAATTTGGCAGTTTAAACCCATCAGCTGCTCCTTGGAAAACCTAACAGGCAGTTCTACCCTGTCCTATAGGGTTGCTATGAGTCAGAATCCTTCTCCTTTAGTGTTTCCTATCTTGATGAATGCCAGTAACCTAGATTATAAGGAGCCCTGGTGGCACAATGGTTAAGAGCTTGGCTAATAACTGAAAGATCGGTGGTTTGAATATACCAGTGGCTCCACAGGAGAAAAGACCTGGCGATCTGCTCACATAAAGATTTACAGTCTAGAAAACCCTGTGGGCAGTTGAGTCCTTTAGGGTTGCTATAAGTTGGAATCAACTCGACAGCACACAACAATCACCTAGTTTATTGCAAAGCCTTCCAGTAGTTCCCCTTGTTCTCATCTCTGCCGCCTCCAAATTACCCACCCCTATGCTAAGTTACCTAAGACCAAGATCTGATCATGGCAGTTCCTGATCATAAAATCTTCTATTTGAATTTCAACTAATAATTATTGAATAACGACTACGTTCTCAGGCTCTAGTTGCTTACTCGTTCGTTCTTTCAACAAATTCTAACAAATATTTACTGAGCACCTTCTATATGTCAAGCACCAGACTAGGTGTTGGAGTTCAGGCATAGTTCCTGACCTCTCAGAACATACAGTCTAGTAAGAAAAGTGACCTTCAATAAGGAGTCTCTGGGTAGTGCAAATGGTTAACGCACTCGACTGTTAACCAGAAAGCTGGAGGTTCAAGTCCACTCAGAAGAAAGGCCTGGCAATCTACTTTTGAAAAATCAGTCCTTGAAAACCCTACGGAGCACAGCTCTACTCTGACACACATGGGGTCACCATGAGTTGGCATCTACTAGATGGCAACTGCTTTTTGTTCTTTAATTGTGCTTTAGGTGAAAGTTTACAGAGCAAATCAGTTTTCCATTAAATAGTTTGTACATAAAGTATTTCATGACCTTGGTTTCATCCCCCACAATGTGTCAGCATTCTCCCCATTTCCACCCTGGGTTCCCCATTTTCTTTTGTCCTGATTTTCTATTGCTTCCTGCCTTCTCGTCTTTGCTTTTGGGCAAATAATGCCCTTTTGATCTTGTATAATTGATTGTTCTAAAGAGTATGTTCCTCTGGGGCATTATTATTTTATTTATGGGCTTGTCTATTGTTTGGCTGGGAGGTGGTCTCTGGTTATGGCTTCATTTCCAGGTCAGAAGGGTGTCTTAGGGCCATAGTCTCAGGGGTTTCTCCAGTCTCTGTCAGGGCGGCAAGCCTGGTCTTTTTTGTGAATTTGATTTTTTGTTCTACAATTTTCTTCTATTCTGTACAGGACCCTCCGTTGTGATCCCGGTCAGAGCAGTCGCCAGTGGTAGCTGGGCACCACCTAGTTCTTCTGGTCTGGGGGTGCTGTAGGCTGTGGTTCATGTGGTCCACAAGTTCTTTGGACTAATTGCTCCCTTGAGTCTTTGGTCTCCTTCACTCTCCCTTGTTCCAGAAGGGAAGAGACCAATAGTTGCATCTTAGATGGCTGCTTGCAAGCTTTTAAGACCCCAGATGCTACTCACCAAACTAGGATGCAGAACATTGTCTCTGTGTACTATGTTGTGCCAGTTGATGAAGATGTCCCCTGAGTCCATGGTCCTTTGTCTTCTAGCCTAGGAACTTCATCCTGAGAGGTGTTTGGTTATGTCTAAGAAGTATCCCTGAGTATACCCCTTGTGTGCTCTGTATGAGATGCACCAACAGTCATGTATATAGAAATATCTACCACCAAACCTGTATTTGCCAGTGGGTGTGTTCCCTTACATCTTCCCACACCTCTTGGTGTATCCATCTATTTGTCCATTAGTGGATTATTGTTTGTTAACACTATTGCTGCAGGGCTGTCTAAGCTACAGTAGTTGCCATAGGTGCCCTTCATTCTTGCGTTCTCTCAGTGTCCTCTCTTGCCTTGGCCATGTTGTGGTAACTTCCCCCATATTATGTATTGCCTTTTCCTTCAACAATATTAACTCATGTCTTCTATCTAATTGGTAATTTTCCCTCCCTCCTCCTCCCATCCCAGGTTACCATCAAAGAATGTTTTTTCTTTTTTTCCTATGTGTAAAGCTTTTGTTGTTACGTTATACTAGCGGTCTCATACAATATTTGTCCTTTTGTGATTGACTTATTTCACTCAGCATAATGTCCTCCAAATTCATCCAAGTTGTGAGATGTTTCACAGATTCGTCATTATTCTGTATCGTTGCATAGTATTCCATTGTATGTACGTACCACAGTTTGTTAATCCATTCATCTGTAGGTTGTTTCCATCTTTTTGCTATTGTGAACAATGCCGCAATGAACCTGGGTGTGCATATGTGTCTATTCGTGTCACAGCTCTTATTTCTTTAGGGTATATACCAAGGAGCGGGATTGCTAGATCATATATTTCTATTTCTAGCTTTTTGAGGACGTGCCATATTGTTTTCCAAAGTAGTTGTACCATTTCACATTCACACCAGCAGTGTATAAGAGTTCCAAGCTCCCCACAACCACACCAACATTCGTTATTTTCTGCCAGTAATGTCGGAGTGAGATGGTATCTCATCATAGTTTTGATTTGCATCTCTCTAATAGCTAATGATTGCAAGCATTTCTTCAGATGTTTGTTAGCTGCCTCAATGTTGTGTTTGGTGAAGTGTCTGTTCATATCCTTTGCCCATTTTTTAATTAGAATGTTTGTCTTTCTATCGTTGAGATGTTGAACTTTTCCATAAATTTTAGAAATTAGTCCCTTGTCAGTATCTTGTAGCCAAAATTTTTTTCTCAGCCTGTAGGTTCTCTTTTGACTCTTTTGGAGAAGTCTTTTGTTGAGCCAAAATATTTAATTTTTAGGAGGTCCCATTTATCTAGTTCATCTTGTGCTGTGTGTACATTTTCAGTTATGTTTGGTACACTATTCCATAGCATTGTCCCTATTTTTTCCTCCATGATCGTTACAGTTTTAGGTTTTATATTTAGGTCTTTGATCCAATTTGAGTTAGTTTTTGTGTATGGTGTAAGATATGGGTCCTGTTTCATTTTTTTACAGATAGATATCCAGTTTTGCCAGCACCATTTATTGAAGAGACTGTCTCTTCCCTATTTAATGGTCTTTGGTCCTTTGTCAAAGATTAGCTGACCATAGGTGAATGGATTTATGTCTAGGTTCTCAATTCTGTTCCATAGGTCTATGTGTCTGTCATTGTACCAATATCAGGCTGTTTTGACTACCGTGGCTGTGTACAGTATGTTCTGAGATCAGGTATTGTGAGGCCTCCTACTTTGTTTTTCTTCAATATTGCTTTACTTATCCAGGACCTCTTTCCTTTCAATATAAAGTTGGTGATTAGTTTTTCCATCTTGGTAAAGAATGTTGCTGGAATTTGGATTGGGATTGCATTATATCTGTAGGTCACTCTGGGTAGTATTGACATTTTCACAATGTTGAGTCTTCCTATCCACGAGCATGGTATGTTTTTCCATTTATGTAGGTCTCTTTTACTGGAGCCCTGGTGGCACAGTGGTGTTTTGTAGTTTTCTTTGTATAGGTCTTTTATGTCCCTGGTTAGATTTATTCCTAAGTATTTTATCTTATGGGGGGCTATTGCAAATGGTATTGTTTTCCTGGTTTCCTTTTTGAAATTCTCTTTGTTGTTGTATAGGAATCCAACTGATTTTTGTAAGTTGATCTTGTATCCTGCTACTTTGCTGACTCCTATTAGTTCCAGTAGCTTTCTTGTGGAATCCTTGAGATTTTCTATGTATAGAATCATATCATCTGAGAATAGGGATAGTTTTACTTCTTCCTTACCAGTTGGATGCTTTTTATTTATTTTTCTTACCTTATTGCTCTAGCTAGGACTTTCAGTACAATGATGAATAAGACTGGTGATAATGGGTATCCTTGTCTGTTTCCCATTCTCAAAGTGAATGTTTTTCAGTCT
>NW_004443971.1:8736999-8739506 GCF_000243295.1 Trichechus manatus latirostris
ATATATAAAAGAAAACTTGTTGCCATTGAGTTGATTCCAACTCATAGTGACCCTATGACCTTTATTACGTTGAAGAATTGCTCTTCTATTCCTATTTTGCTGAGAGTTTTTTTTTATCAAGAATAGGTGTTGGACTATATCAAATGCCTTTTCTACATCAATTAAGATGATCATGTAATTCTTTTCTTTTGTTTTATTTATGTGGTGGATTACATTGATTGATTTTCTGTTGAACCATCCTTGCATACCAGGTATGAATCCCACTCGGTCATAATATATATATTTTTTGATATGCTGTTTAATTCTATTGGCTATAATTTTGTTGAGAATTTTTGTATTTATATTCATAAGGGACACTGGTCTGTAATTTACTGTTTCTGTGGAGTCTTTCCCTGGCTTTGGTATCAGGGTTATACTGGCTTCAGAGAATGAATTCAGGAATATTCCTTCCTTTTTTATGCTCTGAAATAGTTTGAGTAGTACTGACGTGAGCTCTTCTCTGAATGTTTGCTAGAATTCTCCAGTGAAGTCATCTGGGCCAGGGCTTTTTTTTGTTGGGAGTTTTATTACCTCTGCAATCTCTTCTTTTGTTATGGGTCTTTTCAGATTTTCTATCTCAGTTTGTGTTAGTTAAGGTAGGTAGCATGTTTCTAGAAATTTGTTTATTTCCTCTAGGTTTTCAAATTTGTTGGGAGTACAGTTTTTCATAGTATTCTGTTATGATCCTTTTTATTTCAGTTGGGTCTGTTATAATGTCATCCATCTCATTTCTTATTCAGGTTATTTGCTTCCTCTCCTGGTTTTCTTTTGTCAGTTTGGTCGATGGTTTATCGATTTTGTTGATCCTTTCAAAGAACCAGCTTCTGGTCTTATTGATTCTTTCTATTGTTTTTCTGTTCTCTACTTCATTTATTTCGCTCTAATCTTTCTTCTGGTCACTGTGGGCTTCTTTTGCTGCTCTCTTTCTATTTGTTCGAGTTGTAGGGTTAATGTTTTGATTTTGGCTCTTGCTTCCTTTTTGATGTAGCATTGCTTTTGCTGTGTCCCAAAGGTTTTGGTAAGATGTGTTTTCATTCTCACTTGATCCTAGGAATTTTATTTCATCTTTGATTTCTTCTATTACCTATTGGTTTTTAAGTAAGATGTTATTCAGTTTCTATGTATTTGAGTTTTTTCCTTTCTCTTCCTGTTATTGATAACAATTTTTATAGCATTGTGATCAGAGAAAATACTTTGTATTATTTCGATTTATTTTATTTTATTGAGGCTTGCTTTGTGGCCTAAAATGTGGTCTATTTGGAAGAATGATCCACGTGAATTGGAAAAGAATGTATACTTGGCTGCTGTTGGGCGGGGTGTTCTATATACGTCTATGAGGTCAAGTTGGTTGATTGTGGCAATTAGGTCTTCTGTATCTTTGTTGAATTTCTTTCTAGTTGTTCGGTCTTTCACCAAAAGTGGTGTGTTGAAGTCTCCTACTATTATTGCAGAACAGTCTATTTCTCTTTTCAGTGCTGTCGAGTTTCTTTTATGTATTTTGATGCCCTTGGGTACGTATATATTTATTATGATTGTATCCTCTTGGTGGATTGACCTTTTAATCATTATATAATGTCCTTCCTTGACTTTTATGGTAGATTTTGCCTTAAAGTCTATTTTATCAGAGATTAATATTGCCACTCCTACTCTTTTTTGGTTATTGTTTGCATGATATATTTTTTTCAATCCTTTGAGTTTAATGTCTTTGCGTCTAAAGCGCATCTCTTGCTGTCTTAGGCTGGGTTCTCTAGCAAAGCAAAACCAGTAAAGCATATAAATATATATCTATATAGAGATTTTATCAAGGAAATGGCTCAAGTGGTTGTAGACGCTGTAACATCCCAAGTCTATGGGTCAAGATAGAGGCTTCTCCAGATTCACATAGCCACAGGGGCTGGCAGCAGCAAGATTGGGGGGTCAGAGAGCAAGGCTGTTGCTCACAGGCTGTGAAGATCAATGAATCCCAAGATTGGCAGGCAATATTTTGGTTTCTTCCCTGCCTCTCACCTCCTCCCCCTCCTTTCTCTTGAACACCTGACTCCATGTGCCATCTTTGCTTCTTCTTGATGGGCTGTGAAGCACCACTCAGCTGGAAAACAGCTTCCCCAGTCTGCACAGCCAAGCTGCTGGGATCCCTGGGGGCTTTTTTCTTTTTCTTTTGTTTGTTTTCTTTTTCTTTTTTCCTTTTTACCTTTCTTCATTTCTCGGTTTCTCATCTCTTTCTACTTATCTTCTTTTCCTGTCTCCTGAACACCTGGCTCTATGTATCATCTCCACCCCTTCTAGCCAAACTGTACTGTGCACCTTGGAAGCCACTTTCCTGGTCTGCGCAGCCACGCCAGTGGGATCTCTGGGGGCACTTTTTTTTAACTTTTATTTACTTTTCTTTTTGTTTTTCTTCATTTCTCAGTTTCTTGTCTCTCCACTCTGACGGCAAGTGCCTTCAGCATGTTTTTTTTTTTTTTTTT
>NW_004443971.1:8740915-8742833 GCF_000243295.1 Trichechus manatus latirostris
AATCTAGGACACAAGATAGCACCAGAAAGATACCAACCTAGGAAATTAACTCTCAAGGACTATCCAAAACCAAAAGATTTACAACAGGGAACCAGAGAGGTTAATCTGCAAATGACAACAAAGTCAGAACAATAAAAGAGGGAATAAACAGTGTAGGTATAGAACTTTCTAATGGAGAGGAAGAGGCAAGGCAATGCCAAGTCATAATAGACTGGTTCAAACGTAGGAAAATAAGGGTGAATTTCAAGGAAACTACAAAGAAAGCTAACAAACCTACTACTCAAAATAAAGAAGAAAAATGTAAAGTCTCAGTAAAAACAAAATCTAAAAAAAAAGAAAAACAATCCACAAACAAAAGGAAATCAGCATAGAAGAGTAACAGGAACAAAGAAATCATCAGCACCACAAAAGAAAGCACTACAAAATGACAACAATAAACTCACACCTATCAATAATTACACTGAACATAAATGGCCTAAATGCACCCATAAAGAGACAGAGAGTGACAGAATGGATTAAAAAACAGGATCCATCAATATGCTGTTTAAAAAACACACACTTTAGAAACAAAGACATAAATTTGTTAGAAGTCAAAGAATGGAAAAAAATATATCAAGCAAACAGCTACCAAAAAAGAGTAGGAATGCAGTACTAATCTCAGATAAAAGAGACTTTAAAACAAAATCCACCATAAAAGACAAAGAAGGGCACTATATCATGATTAAAGGGATGATCCAGCATGAAGACATAACCATAATAAATATCTACACACCCAATGACAGGGCTCCAAAATACAACAAACTTCAACAGCACTGAAAAGAGAAATTGACAGTTCCACTATAATAGCAGGAGACTTCAACACACGACTCTCAGTAAAGGACAAAACATCTAGAAAGAAACTCAGCAAAGACACATAAGACATAAGGGCACAATCTGCCAACCTGAAATCATAGACAAATACAGAACACTCCACCTACCAACTGCAAAGTACACATTCTTTTCCAATGCACATGGAACGTTCTCCAGAATAGACCACATATTAGGCCCCAAAGCAACACTCAACAAAATCCAAAAAACACTGAGATAATACAAAGTACCTTCTCTGATCACACCTCCATCAAAGTAAAAATTAACAACACGAAGAGCAAGTAAAAAAAATCAATTACATGGAAACTAAATAACTCCCTGCTTGAAAACCACTGGGTAATAGAAAAAAACAAAGACGGAATCAAAAGATTCCTAAAATCAAATAAGAATGAAAACACATCATACCAAAACCTTTGAGACACAGCAATGGCAGTGCTCAGAGGTCAATTTATAGCAATAGATGCACACATCAAAAAAAACAAGGGACAAAATCAAAACTTTATCTACAGAACTTGAACAAATAGAAAGAGAACAGCAAAAGAAGCCTACAGGCACCAGAAGAAAGGAAATAATAAAAATCAGAGCAGAAATAAATGAAATAGAGAATAGAAAAACAATAGAATCAACAAAACCAAAAGTTGGTTCTTTGAAAGGATCAACAAACCACTAGCCAAATTGACAAAAGAAAAACAGGAAAGGATGCAAATAACCCAAATAAGAAATGAAATAGGGTACGTTACAACAGACACAACTGAAATAAAAGGGATCATAACAGAGTATTATGAAAAACTATACTCCAACAAATTTGAAAATCCAGAGAAATGAACAAATTTCTAGAAACGCACTACCTACCCAAACTATCATAAAATGATGTTGAAAATCTGAACAAACCCATAACAAAAGAAGACACTGAAAAGGTAATAAAAAAAAAAAAAAACTCCCAACAACAACAACAAAAAGCCCTGGCCCAGATGGCTTCACTGGAGAATTTTACCAAACATTCAGAGAAGAGCTTACACCAGTACTCCTCAAATTATTTCAGAACATAGAA
>NW_004443971.1:8743311-8745134 GCF_000243295.1 Trichechus manatus latirostris
GAGAGAAGCTGAAACATTCCCCTTGAGAAGAGGAACAAGACAAGGATGTCCTTTATTGCTATTCCTATTTAATATTGTGCTGGAAGTCCTAGCTAGAGCAATGAGGCAAGAAAAAGAAATAAAAGGTATCCAAATTGGTAATGAAGAAGTAAAACTGTCCCTATTTGCAGATGATATGTTACTATATATAGAAAACCCAAAAGACTCCACAAGAAAACTACTGGAACTAATAGAAAGATTCAGCCGAGTAGCAGGATACTAGATAAACATACAAAAATCAGTTGGATTCCTATACACCAACAAAGAGAACGAACAAAGGAAACCAGGATAACAATAGTCCCTAAAAATATAAAATACTTAGGAATAAATCTACTCTGAAATGTAAAAGACCTATACAAAGGAAACTACAAAACACTACTGCAAGAAACCAAGAGATGTACATAAATTGAAAAACATACCATGCTCATGGATAGGTAGACTCAACATTGTGAAAATGACAATTCTACCCAAAGCAATTGATAAATTCAGTGCAATCCTGATCCACATACCAACAACATTCTTTAAAGAGATGGAAAAAAACAATCATTAACTTTATATGGAAAGAGAAGAGGCCCCAGATAAGTAAAGCATTACTGAAGAAGAAGAATAAAGTAGGAGGACTTGCCCTACCTAACCTCAGAACCTACTATACAGCTACAGTAGTCCTAACAGTCTGCTACTGATATGATGACAGATACATTGACCAATGGAACAGAATCGAGAAACCAGATGTAAATCCATCCACCTACAGTCACTAATCTCTAAAATCTACTGGAAAATCCAACACCTCAACAACAAAAAGACAAATAATCTGATTAAAAAATGGGCAAAGGAAAAGAACAGACACTTCACCAAAGAAGACATTCAAGTGGCCAACAGACACGTGAGGAAATGCTCGCGATCACTAGCCATTAGAGAAATGCATATCAAAACCACAATGAGATACCATCTCACCCCAGTGTTACCGGCATGAATCAAAAAAACAGAAAATAACAAATGTTGCAGAGGCTGTGGGGAGATTGGAACTCTTATGCACTGCTGGTGGGAATGTAAAATGGTAGAACCAATTTGGAAAACACTACAGCGCTTCCTTATAAAGCTAGAAATAGAAATACCGTATGAGCCAGCAATCTCACATCTAGGAATATATCCCAGAGAAATAAGAGCCATCACACGAATAGTCATATGCACACCCATGTTTATTGCAGCATTGTTCACAATAGCTAAAAGATGGAAACAACCTAGATGCCCATCAACAGATGAATGGATAAACAAACTATGGTACATACACACAATGGAGTACTACGCAATGATAAAGAACAATGACGAATGTGTGAAACATCTCACAACATGGATGATTCTGGAGGGCATTATGCTGAGTAAAATAAGTCAATCACAAAATGACAAATATTGTATGAGTTCACTACTATAAAAACATGAAAAGGTTTACACACAAGAAGAAACAATCTTTGTTGGTTACGAGACAGGGGAGGGGTTGGGGGGAAATACTAAATACACAATAGATAAGTGGTAACTTTGGTGAAGGGTGAGACAGTACACAGTACTGGGGAAGCCAGCACAACCTGTAGAAGGAAAGGTCATGGAAGCTCCACAGACACATCCAAACTCCCTGAGGGACTGAATTGCTGGGCGGAGGGCTGTGGGGACCATGGTCTCCGGGAACATCTAGCTCAATTGGTATAACACAGTTTATAAAGACAATGTTCTACATTCTACCTTGGTGAGTAGCGTCTGGGGTCTTAAAAGCCTGTGAGCAGCCATCT
>NW_004443971.1:8746078-8808210 GCF_000243295.1 Trichechus manatus latirostris
AAACAAAACAGGACTAATGAGGCACAGCAGTCCAGGAACACGGACTAGAAGGCAAGAGGGGATAGGACAGCTGGTGATAGGGAACCCAAGGTGGAGTAAGGACACTGTTGACATGTCATGGGGTTGTAAACTATTGTCATAGGGCAACATGTGTACTAACTGTTTAATGAGAAACTATTTCATTCTGTAAACCTTCATCTAAAGTACAAAGAAAAGAATTATCTATGTGAGGTCAAACTGACAGCAACTCAAAAGGTTTGATGGGAAGCCTAGGGACAGTGAATTGAAGACAATGGTGATGAAATAATTTGGAAAAGATAGTGAAAATAGGAGCAAAACTGGAAGAACATAATCTATGTCACTGAATTGCACATGTAGAAATTTTTGAAATAGTGTATCTTTGGCTATGTATATTTTCACCGAAAAAAAAAACAAAGTCTTCCAAGGTCGAGAAGGGAGAGTGTTGACATGTCATGGGGTTGTTAACCAATGTCATAAAACAGTATGTGTGCTGACTATTTAATGAAAAACTATTTGTTCAGTAAACCTTCACCTGAAGTACAATAAATTTAAAAAAAAAAATCTCCAAGATCGGCAGGCAAGACCGCTGGTAAACTGCTAGCTCAAGTCCCAAGAACTGGAGGTCAGACGAACAGCAATCAGCTGCAGGACCCAAATAAGCAAAATCCCCCAAGCCCTGCCAGAACTCCCACCCACACTCGATGCAGGCCACACACCCAAGGAAACTCCCTTTCAACTGATTGGATACTCACAGTAGATCCCATCATGGGGGTGATCACATAATAAATCTCAACAGGGAAGTGATCGCAGCATTATACGACTGCCAAAACACTGAGAATCATGGCCTAGCCAAGTTGACACACAATCTTAACCATCACACTTGTAGACAGCATATTGATGGGTCGTGGTTTTTTGTTTTTAAATCCAGTCTGCCACTCTCTGTCTGTTTACTGGTGCTTTTAAGCCATTTACATCAGTTTGATTATTGATAGGTATGTGTTTATAGTTGTTGAGTTGTGTGTGTGTGTGTTTGTGTCGTGTTGAAGATTTCTTTGTTCCACTTAATTTTCTGCAATGATTTATTTTTGTTTGTGAATGGTCTTTTCATTTCTTTCATTGTTATTGATTTTGTGAACACTGAGACTTTGTTTTCTTTATTTTGATGATTAGGTTTGTTAATTTTCTTAGTGGTTACCTTGAAATTTACCTTTACCTTCCTAAGTTTAAGGCAGTCTTTTACTTCTTGATATCGCCTTGACTTCCTCTCCATATAAAAATTCTATTGCTACACAATTTATTTCCCCGTTTTGTTTCGATGTCGTTGTTGTTTACAGATTGATATCTCTGGTTCCCTGTTTTCATTCTTTTAGCTCTGTTTTATTTTTGAGAATTATTTATCTGGGTTGGTTTCTGGCTGATGCAGCCTGTGTCCTAAATCTCAGGTAGTTGTCTGATGTTGTTAATTCTCTATCTGAATGACTCCCTTTAACATTTCTCATAAATTTAGTCTGGGTTTTACAAATTCCCTTAATTTCTATTCATCTGGAAATATCCTAATTTTGCCAACATATTTGAGAGACGATTTCTTGGTTGGCAGTTTTTTTCTTTCAAGGTTTTATAAATGTCATCCCATTGCCTCCTTGCCTGAGTGGTTTCTACCAAGTAATAAGAGCTCAGTCTTATTGGTTCTCCTTTGCATGTGACTTTTCCTTTTTCTCAAGCTGCTCTCAGGACTCTTTATTTATCCTTAGTTTTGGCAAGTTTGATTATGATATTTTTTGGTGACTTTCTTTTGTGGTCTATCCTGTAAGGGGTTTGGTGAGCTTCTTGGATGAATATCTTCTCATCTTTCATGATAAAAGGGAAGTTTTCTTTCAGCATATCTTTGACAATTCTTTGTTTTCCATTGCCGCCCTCTGTTCTGTAACTCCAATTATGTGCAAATTTTTCCTCTTCAGAGTGTCCCACATAAATCTTAGGCTTTCTTTGTTCTCTTTTCTGATTTTTCCTCGAACAAATTGGTATCAAGGAATTTCTCCTCAATTTCACTAAGTCTGTCTTCTATTAATTCAATTCTGCTCCTATATCCTTCTATTAAATTGTCCATTTCTGAGAATTTATTGTTAAACTTTTGGATTTCTAATTGCTGTTTTTTTTATGGTTTCTAGTTGTCTATTTATTTTGTCATTTTGTTCTTGTATTGTTTTCCTGAATTCTTCTATTGCCTTGTCTGTGTTTTCCTTGGTTTTATCTGTGTTTTCCTTGATCTCTTGGAGAACCCTGTATATTTGTCTTTTGAATTCCTTTTCAGGTAGTTCCATTACCATTTTTTCCTCTGGAAGGTTATCTGATTCTTTATTTTGGTCACTTGCTGGAGTCATCTTGACTTGCTTCTTAATGCAATTTGATATTGTCTATTATCTCTGAGGCATCAAGGTTTTATTATATTTACTGATTCACTGTATGTTTGTTTTCTGCATCCTGATTTTTTGTTGTTTTTTTTTTTATATATCTGACTATGTAGGGTGTGTGTGTTACTCTGGCTGCACTGGAGCTCTCGTCTCCTGTCTCCAGGTGGGTGGGGCAGCAACTGAGTGTGAGAGTTCAGTTCTCTGTTTGCTGGTCCTGCGGGGCAGCTGAGGATATAGCTGGCATTTCTGGTGAGATGATGTGTCTGTCTGGCCAGTTAGCTGGACATGGGTGCAGGGAGCATTCTCACTGGTCACTGGGTTGGGTATTGTGTGTGTACATTGTCGGGTGCCAGGTGCTCTGGTCAAGGATGTCCAGGTCATCAGTCACTGGGTGAGTGGCACAGAAGCTTTCACCAATGGTCCCTGGCAGGTCAGGCTAGGCAGGGTGGTCGGAGTGGGCACAAGCCTCTAGTTATAGAAGGAGGGCAATGTGGGGGGCAAGGTAGGGGAGATGTTGCCTGCCCATGGGTGCCCAGGTGGAAGGCGTGCCCATCTGCTACAGCGTGTTGCAGGGGAGGGTGTGCCATTGGTTCTTGGGCCCCCCATGCAGGTGGTTGGAGGAAGCAGAAGGCATTGCTGGACCACAGCCATGGCACTGATGGATAGGCATAGGAGCATGCAGGCACCTCTGCTCACTGGGTCAGGGAGGAGAGGGAGGTGGGTGATGGGCGTGCGAGCGCATGGACTCAAAGTTGTTGGCGCTTGCCTAGTGGGGGTCGGTGGGTGATATATGGACTATCTCACGTGTGCAATCAGGCAGGCAGGAAAAGCAGAGCAGGCAGCTGAAGTTGCGCTGGAGCTGTCTGCTGGCACTCTACGAGGTCAGAGGGGAAGAAAGGTAAGGTGGGCAGTTGGGTCTGCGCCAGAGCAGTCTGCTGGTGCTCAGCATGATCAGCTGAAAGGAAAGGTAGGATGGGGGGCAGGAAGGGTGGGTCGGAGGGTCAGGTTTGCACCTGAGTAGCCTGCCGACGCTCAGCGTGCTTGGGCAGACATGGGAAAGGAGGGGTGGGGCTGAAGCTGTGCAGGAGCTACCTGCCAGTGTTTGAGTCACTCAGGCAGGGGATGGGGGGGAGAAGGTGGGGTAGGGCCGAAGCCCTCCTGATCTGCCAGCACTTGGCTCCCCCAGGCAAAGGGGGCAGAAAGGCGGAGTAAGGCCAAAGCGATGCTGGAGCCAGTGGCTCCCTCAGGCAGGGGGGAAAGGCAGGGAAGGACTGAAGCCCAGCTGGAGCTGCCTGTGGGCCCTTAGCTCCCTCGGGCAGGGGTTAGGGGGAGGCGAGCAGCCAAGTGAGGGGATGGAGACAGAGAAAATAATAACAAAAAAGAAGAAAAAGGGGGAGTGGCTCATACCATGGTCCCCAGCAGACTCGGCTGCAGGGATGAAGGGGCTTATGATTCTGTTCACCATGTTTCAATTCAGGTGTGTCTAAGTTATCTAGTGCTGCTATAACAGAAATATCACAGGGTGCCAGCTCCAGTGGAAGGCTTTCCTCTCTCTGTCAGCTCTGGGGGAAGGTCCTCATCATCAGTCTTCCCCTGGTCTAGGAGCTTCTCAGTGCAGGGACCCTGAGTCCAAAGGACGTGCTCTGCTCCTGGCTCTTCTTGCTTGGTGGTAATGAGGTTTCTCTCTCCTCTCTGCTCGCTTCTCTTTTATATCCTAAAAGACATTGATTCAAGATACAAACTAATCCTGTAGATTGTGTCCTGCTTCATTAACATAACTGCTTCTAATCTTGCCTCATTAACATCAGACCAAAACCAAACGCAGTGCCGTTGAGTCGATTCCGACTCATAGCGACCCTATAGGACAGAATAGAACTGCTCCATAGGGTTTCCAGGGACCAGCTGGTGGATTCAAACTGCTGACCTTTTGGTTATCAGGCAAGCTCTTAGCCAGTGCACCACCAGGGCTCCGTTAACATCATAGAGGTTAGGATTTACAGCACATAGGATAAACACATCAGATCACAAAATGGAGGACAACTATAAAATACTGGGAATCATGGCCTAGCCAAGTTGACACATATTTTGGGGGGATAAAATTCAACCCATAATAGTGTGTGTCTTCTCAGTTTCTCTATGTCCTGATGGGAATGCCATGAAGTTGCCTCCTGTGCTCCTCACCCAGGATTGCTGCTGTCTTTGTCTCAAGATGGCCCCGTTGTGCTGGACCAGTTGGCTAGGCACCTCTGCTCAGTCTTCTCTTGTTCACTGTTTTCAGTCAGTTTCTTCCTCAATTTGGTATTCAATCTAGTTCTTTATCCCTTCATTTGGTGCTCAGGATTCCACGATTGACATCTGTACCTGTTTTACTTGGTTTTTCAGGTTTTTGCTGTAGAAGGATGGCATGTTGTGTTTCACTAGTCCATCATCTTGGCCTAGCCTTCAGCAACTGTTATAATTAAGTTAACATTATCTCACTTAATCCTCATAGCCCTCAAAGCAGGTATTTTACTGGTAAGTAAACTTTGGCTCAGAGTGGTTAATCTGCCTAAGGTCACAGAGCAAGTAAATGGTAGACTCAGATTTCAAACTCAGAGCCCCTGTATCTGACATTTTTCCATTACAATTGTTGTCCTTCCTCCCATGACTCCCCAGTGCCTACATGATCTTCCAAACTCCTGAGTGGGTCCTTCAAGGCCCTTCACAACATGTGTCCGGCTGACACTTCATTCCCAACCACAGCCCCAATCAAGCACCCCTCACAGCAGCTGCACACAATGCGATTTGCACTCCCAGAAGCCAGTCTGTCCTCTCGTGCTTTTGCTCTTGTTGTTTCCTCTGCTTGGCAAAATCCTCGTACGTTCTCCCCCCTTTCCTTCTTGATAACCACACCTGCCACCCCCAACGTGGCTCTCAGAGGCACCCTTTGCAGGTGTCCTATCTGGGTTGAATCTTTAGGCTGTTACCCTCTATCCCTAGAGAAGCACTTTATTTACAGCATTATACTGGTTGTGTAAAGCAAAGAGCTCAATTTCTCCCCAAATGACTTCCTGTTGTAAAAGATAAGTGGCTGCACGCTGTCTAAGTTAGACGCACAAGATTCACTTTCTTGGCCATGTTAGCTCAGACCAAACTTTTCTTGCTTGGCTGTCAGGCTAACACCTTCAATAGGGCCCTGACACTGAAAAATAGTAAATTCCATTAAATTACCCTGGTAGTCCACACCATGAGGCAGAGGCCCTGACGAGCTCACATCAGGACCTGAGGCAGGCCCATGGGGTTCTGACTTTTCTCATCAATGACCCTATCCCTCAGATGCCCCTCTCTAGGCAAGCATCCAATGGCTAGGGCAGTGTGGTCCCCAGTGTGAGACATGGAAAACCCTTGCACTGGGCTACTACACACAGGAAGGAGGGCTTCATTGCCACCTACCAGAGGGCATTTCAGGCTGCCTGTGCTTCTAGGGTGGGGAGTAGGACTGGGAGGAGCACAGAGAAATGCCTCCGGGACTTAAGGATCTCTAGAGAAATAAGCACCAGAGCACTCCCTCAAACCTTGGATCTCGGGGCCTCCTTGTTGGGAAGCCTTCCTCTCCTATTAGAAATGAGCTTATGCAGGTTGGCTCAGTTTGGGCTGCTCAGATAGGTAGGTCTTGGGAAGGTTCCTGTGAGGGGACGCTATCCAGAGGAGTTGAATCACTGCCAGCTTTGGCTGGCACTTCTGGCTTCTAGAGAGTGAAAGAGTGAAGCCTGTGAAGGAGCCATGGAGTTGGCTTCCCCAGACGTAGCCAGAGTAGGGTGGAGCGGGCAGAGACTGGCTCCTTCCTTTGGCACGCATCGGTGGCTGAGCTTGTCTGGCTACCTCTGGAATCCCCTGGGAGAGGCAGTCAGTTCCTTATCAGGGGAAGGAGTCAGAATAGAAGTCAGTGCCAGATTCAAGACTTGGAAGCTAAGGAAGTACTGACTGGGAGGACAGGTGGAATCTGGCATATCCTCCTCCTCAACTCTGCCATTGTCGTTGTTGTGTGCTGCCAAATCAATTCTGACTCACAGTGATCCTATACAACAGAGTAGAACTGCCCCAAAGTATTTCCTAGGCTGTAATCTTTGCAGGAGAGATCACAACGTCTTTTCTCCCATGGAGCAGCTGGTGGGTTCGAACCGTCGACTTTTTGGTTGGCAGCTAAGTTCTTAACCACTGTGACATCAGGCCTCCCCACCTCTGCCAGGGAGGTTAAATCTATGTCCCTAGTCCCTGTCTTTTTTGCCATTCTATGCCATGCAAACTGGAGGTGACCACTCTCTCCCACTTCCAGTGGTTGGAGGGAAAGAGAAGATGCTATCAGTATACCACTGACTGCTGGATCATAAATACATTAAGCTGTAGTTGTAGAGCTGGGGATGCCTAACTCATTCCAAGATGGAAGGCTTCCTCCTCTCCTCCAAATCAGAAAGGGACTCTCAGCAGCCTTAAGGATCAGGTACCAGAGTGGGTGAACTTGATTTGTGACTTACTGCACAGAGGAGAACATAAAATTCTTATAATGGAAAGTGTTACAGTATTTTAGGACCATCAGAACAGTCATGTTTCACATCCTTAGCTACTCTGAGGATAACGTGTCTATGCAGAAACATTGTGGGGCAAGGGGACTAGTGCCAGTCCTATTATATATATGCCTTGTACTAGGTGCTGGGGACATACCGGTACACAAGATAATCAAGGTCTGCGCTCCACAGAACTTACAAGTGCTTTTAAACAGTTGCAATAACAACCACAGTTGCGTCTCCATTTTATTGCTGAGGAAGTTTAAGTAGCTTGCCCAGCTTCACAAAGCCAGTAAGTGAGACAGCCAGGATTTTGAACCCAGGAAAGTCAAACTCCAAAAGTCCAAGTTAAAAATCAAATAAAAGCAATGACTTACTGAGCACAACTGTGTGTAAGGCCCAGTGCACAATGAGGAAGACTAAATGGTACAAGACAGGATCCCTGCCTCAAGGCATTTACCTAACCCATAAGATTGGTACAAGGAACAAATTAATTAGTAAGCATAAATTGCTTAGAAGAGTTCCTGGGGGACTTTTGCCTCTGGCCAAGATGGAGTAACAGGATCCAGATTTACCCTCCAGATTAAAACAACCAATATATATATATATACATATATATACATGTGTATACGTGTGTGTATATACACACACACACACACACACACAAAACCTATGAAACAATGGTTTTCAAAACACTGGACATCAGGCAACAAAGCACAGTGATCTCTAAGATACAGAAAGCAAATGAGGCGATCCCTATAATTACCCCAGCTTACTGCCTTGAGATTTTCCAGGCTGGGTGTAGGGAGGGGAACCAAGGTAAAGCCTGGCAAATACCTGAGCTGAGCGAGGGACTGGGGTAACCAAGGTGGGTAGAGTTCATAGGACAGAGTACTTGAGAGGAGAGAGCTGCAGAGAACTCCAGAAATCTGCAGAGGGTCCCCTGAAGTATTCAGCTGAGTGTATGTGAGGAAACTACCAAGGCTGGGGAATCAATCACACAAAAGGATTAGAGGTAATAGGGCCTGACCTTCACACAGGGTGAGGAAGAATGCCTGTTCCCACAAGCCAGAACAGAAAACCCCATGATTTTTGAGACATTGGATAAAGTACACAGAGGGCCTAAATAATTAGCCCTAGACTGAGCACTGCTCCAGTCCTGCATAACAAATCCCAAAATGATCAAACTGAGTCCCAGAACAAAACTCAAGAATATTTGTAGGAATACAAAAGTGCCCAGCAAGGTAAAATTCAAAATGCCTGGCATCTAATCAAAAATTACTGGACATGCAAAGAAATAGAAAAATAATGACAAGAAAAAGTAATCAATTGGAACAAACCCAGAACTGATACAGATCTTAGAATTAGCAGACAATAACATTAAAATAGTCATTGTAAGTGTATTCTTTACATCCAAAAAGTTAAGTAGATAGATGGAAGATTTCAAAAAGACCCAAATAAAACTTATAGACGTAAAATTTACAATGTATGAGACAGGAAATATACTGGAGTGATTAACAGCAGATTACACATTTTAGGAGAAAAGATTAGTGAACTTGAAGACATAGCAATAGAAACTCTCCAAAATGAAACACAGAAAGAAAAGAAAATTTTAGAAATGAACAGGGCTGTGGGATAAGTTCAAGCAGTCTAATGTACATGTAATTGCAGTCCCTGAAAAAAAGCGGGGGGTGTACTGGGGATATAAAAACTATTTGAAGAAATAATGGCCAGAATTTTTTCAAATTCAATGAAAACTATAAATCCACAGAACCAAGAAGCTCAATGAATCCCAAGCACAAGAATATGAGGAAAACAACACCAAGAAAACTACACAGTAAAATAAAATCTTACAAGCAGTCAGAGAAGAAGGACGTGTTATGTACAGAGGAACAAAGATAAAGATAACAGCAGATTTATTGTTGGGAACAATGCAAGCAAGAGGACAGTGGAGCAACATAGTTAAAATAATGAAAGAAAAAAAACTGCCAACCTAGAATTCTCTACCCAGTGAAAATCTTTTAAAAACAAAGATGAAATGAAGACTTTTTCTGACATACAAAAGTTGAAAGAATTTATTACCACACTACAAGAAATGTTAAAGAAACCCCTTCAGACAGAAAGAAAATGATCAGATGGAAACCAGGATCTACCCAAACCAAAAATGGTAACTATGTGGATAAATAATTTATTTTCTTATTATTTAAATTCCTTTAAAAGATAATTGACCATCCAAACAAAAATAGTAACAATGGAGTGTAGAGTTCATACCAAATGTAAAAGTAAAATGCAGGAAACAACAGCACAAAATGTCAAAACCCGAAACCAAAACCACTTCCATCGAGTTGATTTCAACTCATAGCAACCCCATAGGGTTTTCAAGGCTGTAAATCTCTATGAAAACAAACTGCCGCATCTTTCTCCCATGGACCCGCTGGTGGTCTTGAATCATCAACTTTTCAGTTAGCAATTGCTTTAACCATTGTGCCACCAGGGCTCCTACAAAAGGCCAGGGGGGGGAGAAATGGAAGTATACTATTGTAAAGTGGTATAATATCACTTGGTAGGTAGACTATAATAAGTTAAAGACATATACTATACATCATTAGTCATCAGGGAAATGCAAATAAAAACCACAATGAGATACCACTTCACACCGACTAGGTTGGCCATAATCAAAATGACAAACAATAACACTGTTGGCAAGAAATGTGGAGAAACTGGAGCCTCATACATTGCTGGTGGGAATGTAAAATGGTGCAGCCACTTTGGAAAACAGCCTGGCAGTTCCTCAAATGATAAAGCACAGGTACCATATGACACAGCAATTCCACTCCTAGGTATAAACCCAAGAGAAAAGAAAACATGTCTACACAAAAACTTGTATACAAATGTTTATAGCAGCATTATTAATAATAGCTAAAAGGTGGAAACAATCCAAATGTCAATCAAGGGACAAATGGATAGACAAAATGTGATCTATCCATATAGTGCAGTATTATTCAGCGAGGGAATGAAGTACTTGTACATGCTATAACACGGATTGACCTTGAAAATATTATGCTAAGTGAAAGAAGCCAGCCACAAAAGACATACTTTATGATTCCCTTCATATGAAAGTTCAGAATAGGGAGATCTATATAGACAGAATGTAGATTAGTGGTTCCTTAGAGCTGGGAGTTGGGAGCAAAGTCATGGGGGTATGAAGTTTCTTTTTGACGTAATGAAAATGATCTAAAATTGACCATGGTAATGGTTTCACCTATCTGTGAATATACTTAAAAAAAAAAAGAAAGATGTATACTATAAACCGTAAAGCAACCACTAAATTAACAAAGAGTTAAAGCTTGTAAGCCAACAAATGGGACAAAATAGAATAACAGAAAACATGCAATTAATACAAAAGAAGACAGAAAAGGAAGAAAAAGGAACAAAGAACAGATGGGACAAGGAAAAAAAAAAACAAATAGCAAGATGAGCGACTTAAAATCTAACTATATCAATAATTACAATAAATGCAAATAGTCTAAATACTCCAATTAAAGGGCAGAGATAGACTGGATTTTTAAAAAAGCAAGAGCTTTTTTTATGCTGCCTACAAGAAATGATCTTTAAATACAAAGACACAAATAGGCTAAAAGTACAGGAATATAAAGATAATCACACTAACAGTAATCAAAAGAAAGCTGGAGTGACTACATTAACATCAAAGGAGATTTCAGAGCAAGGAATATTGCCAGGATAAACAAGGTTGTTTCAAGATAATAAAGGGGTCAATTAATCAAGGGGACATAACAATCCTAAATGTTTATGCAACTAATAATGGAGCTTCAAAATACATGCAGATAATACTGTAAGGAGAAATAGGCAAATCCACAATTACAGATGGAGATTTCAACACCCCTCTCTTCAATAATCAATCAAACAAGTAGAGAGAACACATAGTAAGCTTCAATAAGTGTTAGCTACTGTTATTACTAATCACAGTTCAATTCAAAAACCATCTATCAAACATTTCAGAAGAGATCCAGGACCCTGCACCCCTGTGAGGTATGCAGGTATCCATCCAGAAAGAGCATTCGTTAGGGAGCTCAAGGTCTCTACCGACAGACCTTCCTCACAGCCCGCCCCTTTCAGGCTCTCCCCTTCCTGCCTCTCTGGCTCCCCTGTGTGGTAGTTCTGGGTTCAACATGTGGTCGTTGTTCTGAGGGCTGGGGCAAGGCTGGCCACAGGCATTGATTCCTCCTCTGAAGGTCCTGGAAAAGCAGAGCCCCTGGGTAGGGAGACAGTGGCGCTAAATGCAGGAAGGAGCACGGGGCCGGGAGCCAGGAAACTCGGAACTCCGCACCAGCTGAGTCACGGCTCAGCCGATGATAGGGCCGAAGGAGGTGACTGCAGCAGGGGCCCTGCTAAGCGATGACAGTGCTGGGGTGAGTGTGTGTTTGGGGTGGAGGTGGGGGTGGAGGTAGAAAGGCAGCAGGAGCCTGCAGGGCTGAACCACTGCAGGCTGGTGAAGGGAGGATGGAGTCTACGTTTTTCATCTGGAGATGGAGCAACAACTTCGGCCCACCTCTCCATCTTCCCCAGTGTTATGAGGAGATCATTGTGTAAGTCCTGTAGCAAAGCGTGCCCACCCAAACCACAAAGTCCTAGTGTCCTGGCTTTATATCCAGGACAGTAACCCACCCTTCTGGTATTTTGTAGAGTCGGCAGAACCAGACCATGAAGGGTTTTGGGTGCTAATCTAGATTTAGATTTCATTTTGAGGGCAACAGGGAGCACTGAGGGCTTTCATCCAAGGGGTGACATGATAAAAAAAATCCATTGAGGTCGCTGAAGGTGCCAGAGACAGCCCTGACTATTAGTCCGGTGGTATCCACCTTGGTCTGCTCATGTTCTCATAAGCGTCGCCTTCAAACATGACAACCACCCATCACGTGGTCCCAGATGTCCGATGAGAAGGCTCAGAGAGACTAGGAGGCTCACCCTGGGTCACACACCAAGTATGTCATCTACACAGTCTGGATTAGAACTTAGCTATTCTGTCACCCAGGCCAGAGGTCTTTCTTTTCTTTAAGAAAATATTTACTGTCTTAAAAAAAAATATTCCATTAGAAACACACGAAAGCATTCTTGTCATTGGAACAGCACAGAACCCGCCCAGAGGCGCCTCAGAAGCCAGGCCTAGCAATGTGCTTCCTAAAGCTTACGGCCTTGAAAACCCTATGGAGCAGCTGTACTCTGCACATGGGGTCACCGTGAGTTGGGGTCACCACGAATGAGTCAGAGTCTACTGAACGGCAGCTCACAACAACCACAGCACACACGGCTCCACCTCTCCCTTGGAAGAGCGCCTTGGTATCGGTTTGGATGGCTACAATTTCCTTGATGACACCCCCAGATCGCCCTTCACTGCTCCACACTGCCCCTTAAGACCCAATGCCTTGGGAGCCCAGGCACCAGCTGGCCCGAGAGAGCAGCCTCCATAAGGCAGCGTTTCCCGTGGATGGCATCTGAAGTGATTTTACAACAGAGCCTGGCTCAATACATATTTGTGGAATGAATTTGAGGCAGCCCTTAGACACACATTTTTTAAATTTTCAGATTAAGTATTAATTTAATGTGTGTTAGGAAAAAAAATCCCAAGTACAACAAACCAGTGATTCAGGGATATTTTTTATTTTCTTTAACATACGTTTGTTTAAGTTTAATAGAACGGGTCTACTTATAGAGAAATATTAAGTAAACAATAGCACAGGTGGAACATGGATCCAGCAAGAATTTTAAGTGTGGCAAGTGCCTGAGTGAGGTTTGGGAGCTGCTGCGAGGACGGGGGCTGGACTTGGCAGCCCGGGGGCTGGAAGCCTGGTTTCTCTCCGGAGGCCGGGAGGAGGGGGAAGGAATCTGGCCTGTCAGACTGTCAGGCAAGAGAATATTCAAGCGCTGTCTGTAAACGATTGAGTGGAAAGGGAAGTGCTTATGTTGCTCTCTTGTAATCTGTGCATTCCATGTCCCGAGAAAAGTAAATGGCAAATGGCCAGAGGGACAGACTCCCAGGATCCTGCAGGGCTGCAGCAGGTTATGATAAGAATCAACAGCTGTGGGCAAGGACGTCCCCTCGTGGGGTCGGCTTCCCCATGGGGACTGGAGCAAACCACCTGAGGTCTCAAGTCATGTGAGGGTGCTGGGGAGCCACTGGGGGCTTTGTCATCAGGGTGACATGGCAGGAGCACGTGGCAGAGCACCTGAAGTGTAAATCTTTCAGCCGTGCTCCCGGACAGTCAAAAGAATAAAGCAACTGCAGTTGTCTTGGCAATTGATTGTGGTCTTCAACCAACAGCAAAGATATTCTCTAGGAACCAAGCTTAACGTGAAGAAGGACCTGGAGTGGACTTGCAGGAGATTTGCTGGGTCTCACAATGCGCACCCAAGGGAACGTCGGGCATCACAGACCCCAGAGATCTCCAAGGAGAGAATCCATACCCACTGGTTCTCTGGTTGCCAAAAGCACAGGCAGCTGCCACGTGGCACAGCCATGTGGCCTGGTGAGTTGGCAGCCAGGCGCCCTGAGCCATGCCTGCCCCTCCACAGCTGCCTTCCCTTCCTCCCCCTCTGCCCTCCTCTGGCAAGGGAGGGGAAGACGGTCAGAACCTTGGTATTACTTGTTTTAAAAGGTTGAGGCCAAATACTTACCTCGAGGGTGATCTTCACCATGTTTTGAAAAATATATGAAAGTCAGGAATAAAATATAAAAAATGTTAGCGAACAGTGATTCTTTCTGATCGGGGGAATCACCCATGATTGTCTTTTCCTTAAAGAATAGAGAGGAGAAATGCCATCTCATCAATCTGAGACCTCCTGTTACGGACTGAATGGTGTACCCCAAAGGTTATGCTGAAGTCCTAACCCCTACCTGTAAATATCACCCTGTTTGGAAATAGGAGTTTCATTTGGTGTGTTAATGAGGTCATATGGGAGCAGGGTGAGTCCTAAACTTAATCCATCCGAGTGCTGGTTTACAAAAGGGCTGAATAGACACAGACGGACACACAGGGGAGGAGACCACAGGAGGAACCATCTACGGGCCCTTCCCTTGCTAAGGAATGCCCTAGTGCCCTGATTTGGACTTCTAGCCCCCAGTGTGTAGGAAGACACATTTCTGTCCTGAAAGCCACCACCTGGTGGCATTCTTTGTTATGGCTGCACTAGGAAACAAAGACCTGTCCTAACAGCCATACGCCCCCAAACTAGTTGAGCTCAGACCCTGGTCCCTACCACAACCCCCCCAAGAAAAGGGCACTCCCACATTAGGTTAGTTGCCCAGGTGCCGATGTCAAGATGCAGAAAGCTCCATGCCAATATTTAGAAGAAAGTCAAGCCAAGGCGGAAATCAGCACAAACAAGCCTTTTAGAAAAGGCGAGTGCTGGAGCAGGGCCCGGGTTTTATTGATAGAAGACTAGGTCATCCGAATTCTGCTGAAGCATGCAGCCAGGCCCTCCAAGGCAAACACAGCAGCTGGCGCACCAGCCCCGAGAGCAACCCCCCAAGGCTGTCTGCCAGCCGGGGGCCACTCAGCACCCACCCGGGATTGGGGCTTCTTCTCTGTGGTTGGCAGTGGGGATTCTGCTCTCGACTGGCTTTATACAGCCTGCTGGAGGGTCTCGGCATTAGCTCCTCTCCCCAGCAAAGCAAAGGGGGCGCTGCTGTCAAACACTCAGACTTGAAAGCACCTTGTGTTAGCCCCTAGGACTGCCGTCACAAAGGACCACAGACAAACAGCTTAAAGCAATAATCTCTGTCTTCACACGGCAGTCTTCCCTCTGTGTCTCTTTTCTTTTTACAAGGACACCACACATGTCGGATTAAGACCCACCCTATGCCAGTAAAAGTCCCTGGATAGCGCAAATGGTTAACGTGCTTGGCTCTTAACAGGAAATCTGGAAGTCACGGTTCAGAGGTGCCTCAGAAGAAAGGCCTGGTGATCTACTTCTGAAAGGTCATTGCCATTGAAAAGCTTATTGAGTCCGGTTCTCTGACACACATGAAGTTGCCATGATTTGGAATCAACTCAACGGTACCTTGTGAGTCCGATTTTGACCCGAATAGGAAAAAGACAGCAGTGCCCTGCTCAGAGACAGCAGCTGACTGCACCACTTTGAATGTGTGTTGCTGGGCTGTGTTCTTTGAGTGGGGTCCTGCTGCCTGTTTCCTAATCCAACTCAAGAGATTTGGTTGCTGTGCAACATGTACAACGCCCTTGTTTCCATCAGCCATGACTGAACCGCTTAGAATCGGTTCGAAGCCCTGGTTCTGGCTAAGGGCAAGGTCTTCCCAAGAGGCATCGTTACCTCAGGCTACACCCAAACCAGCTCCTAGTCTAAAGTCTGTAGAAGATGTACACAAATTTTAAAATATGTATTTTAGAACCAAGTCGATAATCCTTATAAAAACATGCATCACACTTGGGTTCCAGTACCGCTTTCCTGGTGGAGGAAAAAGGGCATGGGGCACCAGCAGGGGGGCTGGCAACACCCACAGGCGGGTCAGGAATTTGAGCATCACTGAGCACGTGCATCACGGCCAGGAAACGCATCCGAATGGCTACTCTGCGGACTTGGGGCTACTCGCGAGTCCTTGGATTCCACCAGCCCCTCTCGTCTTCCATTCACAAAATAACCAGTCACCCAGAGCATGGCGGCCTCCCTTATTGTCTCTCACAGCACCCCAGAATTTTCCCTCATAAACATGGTGTTTCTTTGTTTAAAGTCTCGCTCTCCTACGCTACTGTAAGCACAGAAAGGGCAGGTCCCATGTCTGTTCCCTTCATCACTAAGTCCCCAGCATTCCTCAGCCCTGCACGTGGTCAATACTCAAAACATATTTGTTAAACGAATAAATGAATTGTGTCATGGAACACTCCTTACTTCCTTGACCAGCAACCTTTGACTCACACATTTAAGCCCTGGTGCAAACATCACCACCTCTGGGAAGCCCTCCCTGATTTCTCCCCACACAAACACTCACTCTGTGTACCTAGAATGCCTTGGTTCATACATTTATGGCAATGTATGTCACAGTATATACTAGGTGGCTATATTCTGCCTCCCTAGCCAGAAAAAAGCTCTCTGAGGACAAGACCTATGATGTATCATTTATTATCCATTCCCCACCACCCTGCCCACCTGTCTGGCACATAGCTTAAAAAAAAAAAAAGTGTTTATCCAATATAAATCCGTTTCTGTTGAGTCAATTCCAACTCATATCGACCCTACAGGATAGAGTAGAACTGCCCTACAGGGTTTCCAAGGAGTGGCCGATGGATTCAAACTGCTGACCTTTTGGTTAACAGCCAAGCTCTTAACCACTGCACCACCAGGGCTCCTTATCCAATGTAAGAACCAGTAAATGCATTTCTCTGTCTCCATTCCAAATCCTAAGCATCAAAGTTCTGATACATCATGGTCAATTGCCTCAGCAAAACCCAGACCAAGAGCTGCTTCAGGCCTCAATATACTGGTCCTTTAACACAGCCCCTCTGGAGGCTGCCTGGCAGGCAGGCAGATGGGCTTCAAAAGCCTCGCTCCCATCATCTCCACAGTTCCAGGGTTAATCCCTGCCAGGTGCCAGGCTGCGGCCTCACAGAATCTTCAGGAGCGTTCTTGCCCCACGCGCCCCCATCCCACTGCCCCGGTTCAGAGCCCTTGGCTAAAGCTGGCTCTGCCTTTGGGGAGTTCCACAGCGAACTTCTCCACGTCACTGCCTCTGTTATCCACCAGCGCCCTAGACAGGTGCATATCTGTGGATGCCACCTGGCCAGAGGGGACCCCAACATCCATCATGGAAGGCTGACTCCTCATGCCACCTCCTGCTCCCCAGAGCTCCTGGGAGAGAAAGTGGAGCTCGGGCACCTGCAGAGGCTGTTCCCACCCCGGCCCAAGACCTCTGCTGCCTACCTGGCGGAAGAAGGGGGTGAGGGTGCTCTCCGGAGAGGGTCTGTCCCGGGCTGGGCCTTCCTGCTGACTGCAGTCCAGCTGGATCAGGCTGCGGCACTCTGGGTGGCAGGTGAACTTACAGTCTGCAGGGAGAGAACCAAAGGCGCTTAGGGGCCTGGCCTGATCTCTACCCACTGCCACCCAGAGAGAGAGCCTGGAAGACTGTGCCGAGCATCTGGGGGCAAGAGAGGAGCAGGAGAGCGTGGAGGGACGAGGACTGCTGTCTCAGAGACAGCGTGGTGAGTGGTGCCGGCTCTCAGCAGGGCCACTAGCGGTGAAAGCTAACAAGTGCTGTGCACGTTTGCAAACTGCTTCACCTCCAGTATTTCGTGTGACCCTGCAATAATCACTAGTGCCACTTTACAGACAAGAAATTGGGGCCCAGGGAACTCAGTGACTTCCTCAAGGTCAGGTTACTGGCTCTAGCCTGGTGCTCTTTCTGCTGATGTGCATTTGTCACCAGGGGCCACAGATCCCTGGGGAAAGACGACTTCCCTGGGCCTCCTTGTGCCAATCTGTAAAATACAGGTAACGCCTGCCCTGCCAGCTGCACAGGGATGTTTATGGTCACAGAGGAGAACATGTCTTGCAAAGTCACAAGTGCCTCTGGAGACAAAGGCATCGTCATGAGCCGGAAGGGCTATTACCCCTTTTTGGCCATGCGTAGTCTAGAAATGTGGGGGTGGCTACTCTACCCCAGTTGAAAGAGCCTACAGACAACACCCCAAATCAGGTGCTTCAGGGGAACACATTTCATAGACAGGCTCACTTCCATGAAAGCAGAAACTTAACAACCAGGGCTGGAAAGAACCTTGGGGATGCCTTACAGGTGGGGAAACCGAGGCCCAGAGGGGTAACATGAGGTGTGCAATGACACACTCATCAGAGGCAGAGCCAAGGATGGTAACGTGTGCCAGCTCTGGCAAGGGCTCCATCAGCAGGGCAGAGGTGAAGTCTCGGGAGCAGACAGCAGGCTCAGCCAGCGAGGGGAGGGGTGTGTGTGGGTGCTGGGAAGAAGAAAAGGGTGGCAGCAGAGGAATCAAGTCTATCAGCAGGCTAAATGCTCAGATGTGGGTGTGATGCCCACACAGAACTGTCAGGACAGCGGGGTCCCCTGTCCGGCAGGTGCCATGGCTCAGCGAGAAGGCCGAGCGGAAGGGTTCAAGTCTCTGGTGAGAAGGTCGCATTCCTGATTGTAAATAAGATGCAGGGGACCAGCTCGGGCAGGCATGCTTTGTGAGGGGGACATGGCAGCCTGCGCTTGCTTAGAACCTGGGGACTAGAGAACCGCTAGCTTTTAGCTGCTACGGCTTCAAGCTCCTCAAGACTTTCCTTTCCTTCTACCAAGCTCCAGACATTTAGCGCCCTTGCTCCCTGTTTTAAAGCTGCCATTCCACACTCTGTCTTGGGGTGGGGGGTCTCTTCTCCCAAAGCCTGGTTTTGGAATGAGAGCCCCAGTCTCCCCAGCTGCCTCCATCTCTTACACCTCCAAAGATGAGAACCTGGGCCACATGCCTTGTATGGGTTTTGAATTAATGTCTGCAGGGGAGGATCCTGACAAATGTAGGGACGTGCAGTTTCCAGAACCCTGCACGCGTCTTACAGCATTGGTCGGATGTTCCCTCCCACCTTTCTGGGGTGGAGTTCATTTTTTTTTATTTATTCATTTAGTGAAAATGTACACAACAAATCATACATCAACAACTCCTACATGTACAATTCAGTGACATCGGTCACATTCTTCAAGTTGCACCACCTTTCTCAAAATCCTTTTCTGAATATTTCACCATCATAACACAAACTCACAGCCCCTCTAAGGTTCTCATCTATCCTTTCAAGCTGCTGTTGTCAATTAGATCACATACAGATAATTCTTTAAAAGAGTATAATGCTTAATGCAGACATTCTTTTCTAATTAGGCTAAACTATTATTTGGTTCAAAGATGACTTCAGGGGATAGTTTCTGTTCAAGGTTAAAGACTTCCTCAGGGTAATAGTTTTTTGGGGGTCTTCTAGCCTCCGTGGCTTCAGAAAGTCTGGAGTCCATGAGAATTTGAAATTCTATTCTGCATTTTCCCCCTTTTGATCAGGATTCTTCTACGGACTCCTTGACATAAATGTTCAGCATTGGTAGCTGGGCATCATTCAGTTCTTCTGGTCTCACGGCTGAGAAGGCAGTTTCTGGGGTGGCATTCAGAAGCTCCACTGTTCATCTCATTGCTGCCTGAAGGGTAGGCCCACAAATGGCCCTCCTTCAGACCCCACCTTTCTCTAGGCCTTACCAACCCCCCTTCTGCAGAGGCACCTCCTCTCGGAAGACAGAATGAATGAGGCAGTTCTCTGAGGTATGGACCATGTACCTGTAGATGCCCACATGCATTCTGGGCCCAGGGTGGGGTATCTTCCACCAAGCACACAGACCACCTCCATCGTGGCCCCACCTCGCCCTTAAGTGGAGTGAAGGGCACGGAGGGTGATGTGCAGACCTGGTCTCCCCTGCCCGTGGTGCCCAGAACGTGGGGCTTTGATAAGGCAGCAGCGAGGCTAGAGCCCACAAAGAGCAGCATTGTTCCCAGCTCTGCCCTGGGGCACACCTGAGCAGCAGGCCACAGCGAGGAAGAATGCGGTGGGAATGCCAAGAGGTGGGGACAAGGAAGAGGAGGAAGGACTGGCAGCTCTCCCCACTGCAAGGGGAGCGAGAGTTGCCACCAACCCCAAGTGGGAGAGCATCCTGGGAGAGGAGGAAGTTCTCTCCCCACCCCCCATGTCTTTCAGCCCCTGTCTGCTGACACAGGCAGCCTGTGCCCATCTGTGCATCTGCACCTCCCTCGCTTCCCTCCTCGCTCCATCTCTCTGTCTGTCTCTGTCTCCGTCTATCACTCTCTCCCTCCCTCCCTCTCTGTGTGTCTTTCTCTCTCTGTCTGTTTCTCATCTCCCTCTCTCTCTCTCTCTCTGTATCTCTCTCTCCCTCCTTCTCTCTGTCTCTCTATGTCTTCCTCTTTCTCTTTCTCTGTGTCTTTGTCATTCTCTCTGTCTCCTGCCCCCATCTCTCCCTCTATCTCTATCTCTCTCTCTCATTCACACACACACACACTCAGAACCTGAAAACAGTACCAAAACCTCAGGAAGATCTTTTTACAGGCCTGGTGCTGAGCTGGACAGAGCAAGGGAACAGAAGACTCAAAAAGGAGTGTGCTGGGATTTTATAAAAAGCACGTTTGAGCACAATGACTTTACTCCATCAGACCGTGTAATCAGACTGCAGCAAAACTGCTGAAGCACACTTCGATACCTCCTGGCCCCTGGCAACACCAAGCCAGGCTGCGAACAGCAGAGATGAAGTCAGACCCCCTGGCCTTCTCCAAACACACACAAGCCCCACTGCCCACAGCCAGTAGCCTGATGTGTTATGAGTGGAAACACCCGTGAGATTCCAAAGACATAGGGAGTTTGGCTGGGACCGAAGGGTTCAACCACAGACACCTTTCCCTCAAGACAGCTCATCATGGGGTACTGTCTAACCAGCCCTGCCGTTGGTATTCCACCGTCCTCCACAGCCTTCGGTTGGTGTCAATGTGAATGAAGAAAGAGTGAGGCCCTGAGTCCAACCTGCCGTACAGGCCCCTCAGAGGGGCTCAGCCTTCCCTGGATGGCCAACGCCATCATCTGTGGTGGCAGCATCACATGTACTGAGTATGGCTTCCAGTGTGCCCTGTGCCAGCCTGGGGGTGAGGAGAGACAGACAGGACCCTTGAGGGACTCAGGCTAGTGAAGTAGATCAGACACACACGTGAAAAGATAACTAATGAGTGAGACAGCACAAAAGAGGGGCCCAACTATGGCACCCGAGGCAGTGGTAGAATTCCTGCCTTCCATGCAGGAGTCCCGGCTTCGAGTCCTGGCCAATGCACCTAGTGCACAGTCACCACCCATACTTCAATGGAGGCTTGCATGTTTCTATGATACTGAACGAGTTTCAGTGGAGCTTCTAGACTAAGATAAACTAGGAAGAAAGGCCTGGTGACCTACTTCCAAAAATCACCAATGAAAACCCTGTGGATCACAGTAGTTTGATCTGCTCACCTAAGAGTTTCTTGCAGAAAGGAGTGCAGACAAAAACACCAAATACTGGGGAAAACTGAGAAAGTTAACACTCTCAAAAATTCCAGTGCCCCAACAAAAAATCACGAGACACACAAAGAACAGAGGAACAATGGCCCATCCAAAGGACCATGACAAAAGGAGTGAAAGCAAATCTAGGGATGACTAAATAATGAAAAAAAAAAAAGGAATAATATAATACAAAAACATTAAACACAATTAAAGAACTAAGGGAAAATATACACAAAAAGCTAAAAGAAATAAGGAAGACATGCAATAACAAAATGAGGATTTACAAAAAAGAGATATTGCAACTGAAAGGGACAATAACCAAAATGAGAAACACAATAAAAAGCCTTACCAATAGATTTAATCAGGCAGAAGAAAGAATTAGTGAATTAGAGGACAAGACAGTTAAAATTACAGATGCTGAAGAGCAACAAAAACAGAGGTTCAAGAGGCTGAGTACAGTTTAATGGAATTATGGGACAACAAGAGACTTAATACACGCATCATGGGAATTCCAGAAGGAGATGAGATATAGGAACAGAAAGAATATTTGAAGAAATAATGACAGAAAATTTCCCCAATCTAACGAAGGACATGAATCTACAAATCCAAGCAGCTCAAAGATCCCCAAGCAGGATAAAGCCAAAGAGATCTACACCAAGACACATCATAGTTAAGTTCCCAAAAATTAAAGAAAACTTCAACACCTCAACAATAAAAAGACAAACAATCCGATTAAAAATGGGCAAAGGATATGAATAGACACTTCACCAAAGATGACATTCAGGCAGCTAACAAATATATGAAGAAATGCTCACGATCGTTAGCGATTAGAGAGATGCAAACCAGAACTACAATAAGATATCATCTCAACCCGACATTACTGGCACTAATTTAAAAAACAGAAAATAAAAAATGTTGGTAAGGTTGTGGGGAGACTGGAACTCTTATACATTGCTGGTGGGAATGTAAAATGGTAAACCACTATTGAAAACGGTATGGCATTCCTCAAAAAGCTAGAAATAGAAATATCATATGATCCAGCAATCCCACTCCGAAGTATATATCCTGAAGAAATAAGGGCTGTTACACAGACATATGCACACCCATATTCACTGGAGCATTATTCACAATAGCAAAAAGACAGAAACAACCTAAGTGCCCATTAGCAGATGAATGGATTAACAAACTGTGGTACATACACACAACAGAATACTACACAATGATAAAGAATAACAATGAATCCGTGAAACATCTCACAACATGGATGAATTTGGAGGACGTTATTCTCAGTGAAATAAGTCAGTCACAAAAGGACAAATATTGTATGAGACCACTATTATAAAGTAACAACAAAAGGTTTACACACAGAAAAAAAGAAAAACATTCTTTGATGGTTACCAGGGATGGGAGGGGGAGGGAGTAAAAATTACCAAATACATAGAAGACACATGTTAATATTGATGAAGGGAAAGACGTTACACTATATGGGAGAAGTCAGCACCACATGACCAAGGCATGAGAGGAATGCAAGAACAAAGGGAAACTACAGTAACTACTATAGCATAGACAAACTTGCAACCACAGTATTAACAAAAAATTCACTAATGGATATGTAGGTAGATAGATATGCCAAGAGGTGTGGGAGGGGGTAAGGGAGCACACCCACCAGCAGATACAGGTTTGGTGGTGGGTATTTCTACATACATGACTGTAGGTGCTCCTTATATATTAATATAGACAACAGAGCACACAAGGGGCACAGTCAGGGAATCCTCTTAGACATAACCAAACTTCTTGCAGGATGAAGTTCCTAGGCTTGAAAGCAAAGGACCATAGACTCAGGGGACATCTACGTCAATGGGCATAACATAGTTCATAAAGACAATGTTCTGCATCCTACTTTGGTGAGTAGTGTCTGGGGTCTTAAAAGCTTACAAGTGGCCATCTAAGATACAGCTACTGGTCTCTTCCCATCTGGAGCAAAGGAGAGTGAAGAAAACCAAAGACTCAAGGGAGCAATTAGCCCCAAGGACTAACAGACCACATGAACCACAGCCTACACAACCCCAAGACCAGAAGAACTAGATGGTGCCCAACTACCACTACTGATCACTCTAACTGGGATCACAACAGAGGGTCCTGGGCAGAGCAGGAGAAAAATGTAGAACAAAAAATCAAATTCACAAAAAAGACCAGACTTACTGGTCTGACACAGCCTGAAGGAATCCCCAAGACTCTGACCCTAAGACACCTTTCTGACCTAGAACTGAAGCCATTCCCAGAGACCACCTTCCAGCCAAACAATAGATAAGCCCATAAAATAAACAGTAACACCCAAGAGGAACATGCTCCTTAGAACAATCAATTATATGAGATCAAAAGCCCTTATGGAAAACAGTGTGGCAGTTCCTCAAAAAACGAAAAAAAGAGCTACCATATGACCCAGCAATTCCACTCCTAGGAATATACCCGAAAGACTTGAAAGCAGAGACTCAAAAAGAGACATGTACACCAATGTTCACTGCAGCACTATTCACAATAGCCAAAAGGCGGAAACAACCTAAATGCCCATCAACAGATGGATGGATAAACAAAATGTGGTACAGACATACAATGGAATACTACTCGGCCAGTAGAAGAAATGAAGTCTTGCTACAGTATGGATGGAGCTTGAAGAAATTATGCTGAGTGAAATAAGCCAATCACAAAAGGACAAACACTGCACGACCTCACTTACATAAAAAGACAAAACAGATACGGCAATGATCTTTCCAACAAGAGGCAGAATAAGATCGGGGAGCAACATTCTTAAGTTCTAATGGTAGTCTCTTGGGGAGAATTGGCATGTTTTGACCTTGGAACTGTTGTCTATAAAATAGAATCATCCCTTCCCCTCTCTATCCTTCCCTTCCAGCTATATACCTCTGGCCCGAACCCCAATGTATGTTTTGAGGGGGAAAAGTGCTCCTAGGTCTTAGAAGACGGGCCCTATGGAAATAGAGGGGACCAACTGGGAGGCCTGATGGAGACAAATCACAAAAGGGGCCCTCTCCCAAGAACAGAACTGTGAGTGAGAAAGGAGAGGGCTCTAAGGGCCCAACCTCAGCACCTAGACTCTGGGCTAGGTGGAACACAGGGCCCTCAGGCACATCCTCAGGGATACTAGCTCCAGAAATCCGCAGTGGGCTGGTTGGGCAAGGAGGCCAGGCTGAAGCCAACCCCACTGCCCACCTCCACCAGCCCTGCTTCTGGCCTTCATGGCCCCTGAGGCTGTCCCCAGGTCACCACCTGGAACAGGAATTGAGGTCCAGAGGCCACGGCTGCCTACGCCAGAGGACGCCTACTGCTTCTACTTCAGCCCAGAGGAGGTGAAGCCAGACGGTGTAACTATGTGTACTAAAAAAAACCTAAACCCATTGGTGTTGAGTCAATTCAGACTCACAGTGATCCTATACGACAGAGTAGAACTGCCCCATAGGGTTTCCAACGCTGTAATCTTGATGGAAGCAGACTGCCAAATCTTTCTTCTGTGGAGCAACTGGTGGGTTCGAACCACCAACCTTTTGGTTAGCAACTGAGTGCGTAACTACTGCTTCATCAGGGCTCCTAAACAGAGACCGTAAATGTGTGCTAAGAGATGGTTTTTCCCAACGCAGAAGCTACAATACTTCCCTTTATTCCAAGGGCTGCCAGAGTTAGTTCCCGCCCCACTCCAGTTGCCAAATGTGTACGCACACATACAGACATATACATACACACGTCACACAGAGATATACACATAGGCATACACAAACACATGCACACATACATAGACACAAGTGAACACACATACACACATACACACAGATATATACATAGACAGACCCACACACAGACAGACACACACAGACACGCAGATATACACATACATACAGAGACATAGATATATACATACACAGACTCACACATAGACAGACACACACACAGACAGGCAGATATACACATACACACAGACGCACACGTACATACGCACATACATACATAAATGTACATGAGCACAGACGTACACACAGATGCAGAATAAACATACACAAACATACATGCACACAGATTCACAGATACACAAGCATACACATGCATGGACACAAATATACACACAGACATACACAGTCTGCATAAACTGAGTGGTTAATTTTTCTGCACCAGAGGCATCCCGTTGATAAAGAACCCTTAAGGCCCTTTTAGCCCAAGTTGCACACAAAATCCCGAGACAGCATTGAGCTTTCTGTGTAACTCTCTCCCTCCTCCAGCCCAGGCCAAGGTATTGGGCAAGGGCAGGGCAGGCAGAGAGGACACAGCCTGGGTTATAGCGAGCCTGCCAGTCCCCTCGCAGAGAGGAACAGCCTCTTACCCAGCATGGCCAAAGCAGCCTCAGCCCCAAGGGGAAACACGATAGTTTCTGAATCCAGGAGCCCCTGCCCATTCTCTGGACACCCCAGGCCTTCTTGGAGAAGGTCAACCTCAGAACAAAACTTACACACGCACACACAAAAACCCCAAAACCTGTTGCTATCAAGTCACTTCTGGTTCATAGCGACCCTACAGGACAGAGCAGAACTACCCCACAAGGTTTCCAAGGACACACACACACACACACACACACACACACACACAGAGTTCTTCCTCAGAACCAGAGTCCTGGCCCGTACAGTGTGATGGAAAGAGAATGGACTTTGAAGAAGGCCTGGCCCCCAGTCCCTGTTCAACCAGCTCTGTGACCTTGGGTAAGTTACTGAACTTGTCTGAGCATGAAATTCCTCACCTACATAATAGGACAATAATAGCCAGTTCATAGGGTTGCCGTGAGGATTAAGTGACGTTCTTGATGGAAGCCCTCAGCGAATGTTCCATCCCCTTGCCTCCCCCCACCCCACTCTGGAGCACAAATTCCTTCCCACCCCACCACGCTGCAGGCGGGGTAATCTACCATCTCACCAACCTTCCCCCAGCTAGTTATTTCCAAACAAACCACACAAATGGCTTTAGTTTTAGAATGATTTTGTGCTTAGCCACTACAGGGAAATCAGAAAAAATAAAGTGCATTGGAAAATCATAATGTTAGAGACGTGTTTTAAAAGGGGGAGCAGGGGTTATCCCGGTCCTCTGGAACAAGTCATGGGGAACAGCTTATCTCACAGCCCCTTGGGCTGTGTTCTCAGACATTCCCCTGAGAATCCCCCGGTCTGATGTTGGGGGTAGCTCACTGGGTCTCTGGGCTGGACTGCTCTGGTCGTTGAAAGACTAAGGCCGGCGCTTTGCGTCTGCCCAGAGACCCCTCCCTCATTCTTTGGGCCCTGTCTCTCCCCGGATCACCCAGGTCTTCACAACCTGTGCCCTCACGCTGCAGCCTAGACCCTGCCTGCTCCCCTGCCAGGCCAGAAAGCTCCCCTCTCTATCTAGCTCCAAGATTTCCCCTCAGGCCTTACGTCCTCTTGAAATGACCAGGCAGCCCCTCTGCAACCAGCCCACCCCCTCCAGGCCTCCCAGCTGCAGTTCCTGAGCTCCATGCCCAGCCCATGCTCTGGTCCTTCCCCCTCTTGTGAGAAGCCTGTTCACTGCTCGGCCTTTGGGAGGGTTCATCATGAATTAGCTGAGTGAAGAGAGGAAGAGAACGGAGAGATCAGAGTGGGAATGCTGTGCCCTAACTCCTGTATGCCTCGGTTTCCTCCCCTGTTCAATGGAGATGGTGACAGTGCTTACCTCATAGGGCTGCTGAGAGAATTAAATGAGACAGTTATGTAAATTCATGAACACAGCACCTGACACAAACTGAGATTTCACTAAATGTTAGTTATGCTTGTGATCAGACTAAAATCCAAGTCCAGTCCCACCAGTTGCCACGGCATCCGGCATCCTCACTGCAGAAGCCCATCTGCGCACATCCCATCGGTGTCCACGGACCCTCCTCCAGGCCTCCACTGTGTCCTTGCTGCGGAAGCCCGTCTGTGCACATCCCATCGGTGCCCACGGACCTTCCTCCAGACCTCCACTGTGTCCTCATGCAAAACCCGCTCCCTCCTCCGCTCTCCCACTGAACCCCTACCCCCAGTCTGAGCAGGGGGGGTCCAGGTCTCGGCTCCCTGCAGAGGGGAGGCACCAGAAACACCTGGGGCCAGTGAGTGGTCGACTCTCCCCACTTTGGAGAGGCACCTCCGCCCGCCCCCCTCCAATATCTGAACTTCTAACATCTTGCTCTAGTTTCAGAAAATGATTAAGCAAAATCGATAACTTCCAGGAGAGAAGAGAAAGTGAGGAAACAAGGAGTAGGAAGGCTCTTGCCCTACTGGTGGTGCTAATTTCTTGCCGGATCCGAGTGTATATTTATTTGTATCCTAATACATCTTTGCTAAAATGTTCATCACACGGTTGTTTATGGCAACAAAATGCTAGAAATTACTGCCCCCCATCCATCTACAGGGGACCAGTTAAAGATGATATTTTAAAATGGAATACTCTATACCTATTATAGGAGTCCCTGGGTGTTACACTGGTTAAGAGCTACGGCTGCTAACCGAAAGGTCGGCAGTTGGAATCCACCAGCTGCTCCTTGGAAACCCGATGGGACAGTTCTACTCCGTCCTATAGGGTTGCTGTGAGTTGGAATCGACTCAATGGCAACGAGTTTGGGTTTTTTTGGGGGGGAGGGGTGGTGCAAACGGTTAACACATTTGGCTGTTCACCAAAAGGTTCAAGTTCACCCAGAGGTGCCTTGGAAGAAAGTTCTGGTGATCGACTTCTGACTCGTCAGCCATTGGAAACCCTAGGGAGCACAGTTCCACTCTGACACACATGGAGTTACTGTGAGTTGGAGTCAACTCCATGGCAACTTTTTTTTTTTTTAATAAGATGATATAGATTAATATTGATTAACTCGGGAAGATGTCCACAGCGATCACTGAATGAAAAAGCGTTGTGTATGACCCTATTTATATACACAATTACACATAGCTATCAACCGCACACAACAACAACACACACATTATGCACAGAGCAACGTCTGCAAGGAAGGTCACCTACTGGCTTTTTCTGAGTGATGGGTTTCAAGTGTTTTTTCTTTCTTTATCGTTTCCTACTTTGTTTAAATTGTTGTAATGAATGTGTATTCTTTATTAACACAAAAAATACCACAAAAAAGGAACAAAGAAAAATCAGGTCCCCACACTTCGCTGTCAGCAGATACCATTATGCTTGATCCATGTGTGCCAGACACTTAGTATACATGATCTCACAGAATCCATACCACGTCTGTAAGACGTGATTCTACTCCTATTTTAGAGAAGAGGAAACTGAGGTTCAGCGAGACTAGGTGGTTTGTTGACGGCCTCATAGCTTCGAGTGGCAGGGTTGGGAGCAGAAATCCGCCATACCTGGCAGCTTCTCGATGACCCTGATTTACAGGAAACCTTCCTCAGAGCTGCCACCTCCGCTTGGTCCTGGCTCCACCTCCCCTGCATTACTGGAGACCAGGGATGGGCTACACTGAGGAGGGGAGTGGAGTGCCCAGGGCCAGAAAAGAGCCTGGGCTGACGGGATTTGGGCAGGGAGTACTTCTTCCCTCTGCCCCAGCAGGTAACAGAAAGTCAGCGCCTCCTCCCTGAGGCCTGCACCTCATCCGTGGAGGGGCCAGGAAGAGCAGTTCACAGCCCCCCTCCCAGACAAGCCACCCAGCCTGAACCTACCCATATTGTCTGCCTGCTCTGTGATTGGTTCTCCATCCATGACCCCTTTCTCTCTGGGGCCCACAGCTGGGAGCCTGAACTACCCAGGCAGCAGCTCCCAGGTTAACGTCACCAGTCACCAGAGAGACCGAGGTCACGTCTTCAGCCAAAGGTCAAACTTCCCAAAGGAGTAAGCTCTCAGCCTCCCCAACTCACTGAGGCCCAGACTCTGCAACCCTACTCCCCCCAACACCTCAACAGTGCCAACCAGCCTTATCATATGGAGAGATGAGGATGAAGATGTATCTTAGTCATCTAGCCCTGCTTTAACAGAAATACCACATGTGGATGGCTTTAACAAACAGAAATTTTTTCTCTCAGTTCAGGAAGCCAGAAGTCCTAATTCAGGGCACCAGCTCCAGGGGAAAGCTTTCTGTCTCTGTCAGCTCTGGGGAATGCCCTTGTCATCAATCTTCCCTGGTCTAGGAGCTTCTCAGTGCAGGGACCTGGGGTCCAAAGGACACTCTCTGACGGACTTCTTGGTGGTATGAAGTCCCTCTCTCTCTCTCTCTCTCTGCTGATTCTCTCTTTTATATCTCAAAAGAGATTGATTCAAGATACAGCCTAATCTTGTAAACTGAGCCCTGCCTCATTAACATAACTGCCTCTAATCCTGCCTCATTAACATCATAGAGGTAGGATTTACAACACATACGATAATTATATCAGATAACAAAATGGTGGATAACCACCCAATACTGGGAATCATGGCCTAGACAAGTTGACACACATTTTTGGTGGACACAATTCAATCCATAACAGGAGGGCATGACAGCAACCGGAATGGACACCGAGCTCCCAGCACGGCCACCTCACAGACCAGCCCACTTGTCAGCTGTAAAAAGAAATCCTTAGACCGTGTGGCCCCTTGAAACACACTGCTTGATGCGTGGGATGGAGGCCTCTGAGAGGTGGTGTTAGGGACAGACACTCACAGGAGCTGGCAAGTAGAAAGACTGGCCTCTGAGTCACACAGATCAGGCTTTGAAACCGAGCTCCGCCTCCGATCGGGTGTGGGACGCCTGGACAATTTACTAAACATCAGCTAAATAAGGAATTTATTCAATCCTCAGTTTCCTCATTTGCAAAATGGAGGTAATGATATCTTCCTCGCAGCTGATTTGTTGCCAACATTAGAGAGAATGTATGTAAAGCATCCACTGTGCCTGGCACATAGTAAAATAGCTGCTGTTGACTTGACTCTGACTCATGGTGACCCCATGCGTGTCAGAGTGGAACTGTGCTCCATAGGGTTTTCAATGGCTGGTTATTCTGAAGTAGAATGCCAGGCCTTTCTTCCAAGGTGCCTCTGGCTGAACTTGAACCTCCAATCTTTCGGTTAGCGGCTGAGTGCTTTAACCACTGGGCCTCCAGGGCTCCTCCCACCCATAGTAGGTGCTCAATAAATGGTAGCTATCATTTTCAACACTACAGGACTTCTGAATGTAGCCACCCAGCTTCCTGTTGACTCATCATGTGATGCTAGCCAAAAGCCCTCTCAATTTTAGGGCCATCTTCTAGTTCATTAAAGTAGGAATCATGTCACTTTCCTGCTCACCTGCATTCCACCTATCTGCTCCCACTTCCCTCCAACCTTTGCCTTGATGAGCCCAGGGGAGTGAGTGGGGTAGGGGGGGCAGGTCATGTTGCCAGTGTGAAGGTGGAGAGACCGATTTGCCAACCTTGGAGACCTGCAGCAATTGCCAGAATCAACACCATCTACACATTTCTCCTACTCTGGACAGCACTCCTTGTGAGGCTGGCAGAGGGGAATGGAAATGCCCCACCTGGGGTCAGGAGGCCGCTCAGGACATCTGCATCATTATGTTTCCAGGAAGCAGCCTGAACCAGTCCTCTGGAGACTATCCACTGTAGTTCCTTGTTTCAGAAGACAGGCCACCCCGAGGGCTCCAGCACTGCCCACCCAGCCTGAGGGTCTGGGGGCACACGACTGCTCCCTCCCAGCCCACTCCAACGTACAAATGCCTGTGCACACACCCACACTTGTGCACACAACACACGCATGTGTGCACACATGTACACACACATGCACGCACACACACCCCACACACACACGCACACACACTCACACACAGAACGTACCAGAAAGCAAGCCAGGAGCCAACGGGAAGGGTCAACGTAACGGTCAGAAGAGCGACGTGGAGGCCAAGCCCGTCTCTGAGGCCAGAGGTTGCCGCCCTCCCCGGTCAGGCAATGTGGGCAGCTGGACACACAGGGGCTACTGTCTCTGTGTAAAAGCCATGAGGGAATGCACCTGGACATGCTCGAGTGCGGATGAAATGTTGAGTTACAGGTAAAACAGAGGGCAGGGTGGGCAGGGCCCTCTGGGAAGCAGACTCCTCCAGGTCAGGCACAGTGCAGATAGTGCTGGAGACCTGGGTGGTGCTGGGGAGCCCTGGCTGAACTGAGGACACAAGGAAGCGCTGGAGAGACCAACCCAAGATCTTGGTCCCCAAATGGCCAGCTCTGCATGAGGCAGGGCTGGGTGGGGCTGACACATGCACATTTAAGCAAGCTTTTAATACTGGAGGGAAAGGCTAAAAAGGTCCTGCCCCGTTGTTGCTCAAGGACCAACGCAGATACTAAAATTCTCTCTGGGAGCCTGGCCCCTGGATCTCATGCAACAGTTATTTATTCCCCGTGCCTTGCTTCTTGTCACATCTGCAGGCAGGCACCTCTCCCCAAGCACCCCGGGCAGCCTGGCAAAAGTGGGGCACCCGGGCTGGCCTGCAGAGGCCCACTGCCGTCTGTGTGCATGGGTGTGGGAGGGTGTGCCTCGGGCAGGCCCGTTAATCGCCCATCTCCAACACGATCTCCACATCCCTGGGCTGAAAGCATCGCAAAAGGAAGGCTCAGGGGCCGGGCTGGGTGAGGCATGTTGGGAGGGGCAGCGGAGGGATGGCAGGACAGTTCACAACAAGTTCAGACTGGTGAGGCAGGAAATGGGGGGGGCCTCAGGCAGTGCCTGCCTTGTGCCCAGTGAGGCGGGAGAGGGCTGGCCCCAGGGCACTTGTTCCACATGGTCTGTTTCACACACATCACTCTTTGGGGGTGTCGTGCCATGGAGCATACTCCCCACCCTACCTCACAGGGTCTGAGAAAGTCCCGGGGCTCCCTCCCCAGAATGGCTTGTCATTCGGAGCCCTGGGTTCTCCTGCCCTCCCAGGCTTCTTGGTGCTAGGCTTAGAGGACACCTCATTGATGGGAATGCATACTGTTTGTCATAATCTTTTAATTATTTTATTATATATACACACACACACATACATACACACCCATGTAAAATATATTCATATATTTAAAATTATAAACAAACTTAATAGGGTTAAATCACTTCTAATAATTCCTGATTCAACTATTTAAAAAAAAAGCCAAACGTGTTGCTGTCAAGTCGATTCTGACTCATAGTGACCCCTTAGAACAGAGTAGAACTGCCCCACGGGGCTTCCAAGGCTGTAAATCTTTACAGAAGCAGACTGCCACATCTTGCTCCCTCAGAGAGACTGGTGGGTTTGAACTGCTGACCGTCTGGTTAGCAGCCGAGTGCTTAACCACTATACCACCAGGGTTCCATCAATTCAACTATAGATAGTACCAACTGACTTCCTGCTAGGACCACGCTACAACCCTGCCTCCCCTCTCTTCTGCTTCACTCTCTAGTTTTATTATATTATTTTTTTCATACTTCTGAAGTTTAGAACATTTACATTTTATTGCAACCATAATTCCCACAGTTGTCTAAAATTAGCTCTACTTTTGAATGGATTTAGCCTTTTTAGGACAGCTAAACTACAGGGTCACTATGGGTGGAAATCAACTTGATGGCACCTAACAGCAACAACAAACAATTTAAAATTTTTTATCTTGATTAATCTTTCAGTTGAATTTTTTTTTTTTTTTGGCGTTTATGTTTTTTACACGCACTGTTTCCTAATAACATGGTAAGCACTGTGAAGAGCTGCGTCCCAGGTTTATTTACCTTTTTATACTGCGGCACTGTGGCCCTCAGCGCAATCCCTTTAAAGAGTCTGCAGGGCATCCCTCATTGCCTAGCACTGGTAAGAGGCAAGAGGCTTTGGAAAAATGCAAAAGCTACTTTTCTGAGGCTGGGTGGGTCCCAGGCAAGGGACATGGACCTCAATCCTCATGTGTAAATGTGTATGTTAGATTTGTCACGTGGACCCTCTGACACCATATCCGTAAAGGTCCAAACTGTGTTTAGGGTGTGGCCATACAGATAAAGTACAAAGACGAAGCACACTTTTGAATGGGGGCAGTTTATGTGTGCACACCCATCAGAATGCACACGTGCGCAGAGTATGAAACCTACTCAGACAATCACGCCTCCCCTCCTTCCACAGCTACCTGGGTCCTGGCCAGTTTTCATTGCCGCATTTGTTCATTCATTCATTCTACAAGTATTTATTAAGGGCCTAGCACAGGTCAAGCACTGTTCCAAAGGACAACCAGTTACATCCAAAGTCTTTCTGGAACAGGATGAAGTGTATGACAGGATATATGTATAGTTCTACACAGTTATATCCTGTTGTGATTGCTGCCACAGGAAAAAAATAAATACTATTGTTAGAGTACCTTAAGAAAAGAAAACAATGTTTTTTAAAATTGCAGAGAGTTGGGTAAGGGAATTTAACAAAAAGCAACAAGCCTGTGGGAGCTGCCAGACGCCCTCTCCTGCTCCAGGACGGCTCGGGAGGGGCGCCTCCCTCCTGGTATGTGTCACTCCGCTCTGGGTGAAAGAGATGCAGAACAGCAGGCTTCCCCAACCCTGGGCTCTGGCCCCTCTCCACCATCCCTGGGGCCCCTGAGAAGGAGACTGAAGGAGAAGCCTGCATAACTGGTAGAGAAAGGGCATGGGCTCTCACAGGGAGGGGCAGATATGGAAAGAAGAGGGTGAGGTTTTTGGTTTCGTTAAAGGCAGACACTATCTCTGAGAAGGTGCAAATGCAAGCTAAGCCTCTTGCCAACCTTGAGTACATTTTTTGGTAGTTTCCCACAGACCCCAAAGACAAGGGCAACAAGTAGGCCTGGAAGACGCCCTGCCTGGGCACACGTACAGCACAGGAGGGGAGATGAAGTCACATAGGTGTGCAGGTATGAAGGCACACACAGGTGCATTGCAAAGGTACGCCTGGTGGGAGTGCCAGCAGGTCACAGAAGGCCAGGAACAGACAGGTTCAGTCTTTATGGCACAATCAGCCTTCTACATCCAACTGGTTTTTCCACACTTGCTTTGTTGTCACTTGCCATGAGCACCTGAGGAATGAGGTATTAAGTGTCCTCTAGAAATGTTCCTCAGCAGAGGCCACTGTGCTGAGCAGCAGCCTCACAGGGTGCCAGTGGCTGAGCCCCTTCTGTGCCTTCTGTGACGTAGGGGTCACCAAGCCATCGCTCATTGTCTTTGTATCATCTGTGCCGGCAAAGAACGGAGTGTCGAGACATGGAAGTGTTGGCTTGTTTATACCATTAAATCTCCTGGCTCTTGGAAGCAAACTACCTTCCACCAGCCAGGTGAAAGCAGACGTTTTGCAATAGAAAGAAAAATAAATAGATTACGTCTGAGGTCCTCTCTGCAGGAGACACACAGAGGCTTCTTTACAGCTGCATCCCTGTGTCAGGGTCACCAGAGACTTCTGGAGAGACCCAGGCCTCTTTCTGCTGACCCCCCAGCAGCCTTTAAAAATGATATATGACCTGCTCCTTGATGACATGCTTGCTTAGCTCCTAATGATGCCCAGTGGGCTAATCTAGCTTTGCCTGTTAATTATGTCGGGTGGTAAACTCAATGACAGGAATTTGTTCAGAGGATGTGTTTAATTTAACATCCCTCCTCCACTTTTGCCTGGGCAACTTTCAAATCCTATTTCTTCCACTGAGACCCAGGTAGCCCACCTGGCCCAGGTGCAACGGAAGAGCAGGCAGCCACACTGGGGGCTTGTCCAGATGACCTTTTGGGAGCAGTTTTCAAAGCCTTTCTGGGAGCACTAGATAACAGTAGCTCCCAACGAAAGGCCTACTACATGCCAAGCATTGTGTCAACTGCCTTATGTTCGATACCATGTTTAATCCACATAACAACAGCATGGGGCCAGGATTCTGAATTAGTGAGGTATTGGTGGTTCAGTGGGATTCTCGCTTCCCATGCAGGAGATCCAGGCTGGATTCCTGGCCAATGCACCTCATGTGCAGCCACCCCATCTGTCAGTGGTGGCCTGCATGTTGCTATGGTGCTAAACAGGTTTCAAAAGAGCTTCTGGACTAAGACAGATGAGGAAGAAAGGCTGGGCAATCTCCTTCCAAAAATCAGCTGATGGAAACCCTACGGATCCTAACAGTCTGATCTGCAACACATCAAGGGGATGGTGCAGGACCAGGCAGCGTTTCTTTTCATTGTGCCTGGGGTCACCATGAGTCGGGGGCTGACTCAACAGCAGCTAACAATAATAACGACATACTTGGAAAAACCAAGGCTCAGAGAGATTAGTCTTTACAAGGAAGGCCCTACCACCAGGAAGTGGTAACTCTAAGATCTAGGCTAGAGTTGGTCTGGCTCCAAGCCCACTTTCTTCAATGTCATACTACAGGCCGTTCAGCGGGTCCCGGGTGTGAGTGAGATCTTTCAGAAGCCCTCAGTCCACAGGCTGCTGCTCCCATCAGTGCGGAGCATCCTGCCTTCTCCCTCCTCTTCCAGTCAATTCCATCCAAATGCCAACACAGCTAAATGAGCACCTTGCAGCCACGGTGCAATATCTGCCCTGACCTTAATGCTGCCACTCCAAGCCTGATTGATTTTATTAAATCTATAACTCCTTGGGCTGAATAGCAAAGGAGCAGGGAAATGATCTGTTGAATAATTCTTAAAGAGAGAGAGAGAATGAGCATAAACACACCAGCTAGCATTAACATCGAGGAACTCAGTGTCCAACTACCTTCTCAGTGAAGGTCACAGCATTTATTAGGCTATTTATGAGGATTAATTATCCAGGCTGGCTAGAGAGTATTTGTCTCCAAATGGGGATGAGGTCTGGGTGGATTAAAATTCCTACTTCTCAAGAAGGTAAAGCCTTCATCAGAAAAATTCTATTTTTCACAGCCAAAATCACATTGTTTTCACACTATGCTTCCAAAACCTCAGCCCAGGGGTGACTTTTCATTTTAGTTCCATCCCTAAGACTTAGTGCTATGACCCACCTATATGCTCACCCACACATGAATGAGTATGAGAATGGTTTGGACACACATGCGGTGGGGAGCCCCAGGGAAAGTGTATGTGTACCACAGACTTCAAGCCATTGAAGAGAAGCAGTGAAAGGCCAGACAAAGAGTAGAGCCTGGTGGGCTCTAGGCCGGTGCACAGCTCTGCCTTCACATCATCTGTAAGACGGATTAATCCCTTTCCCATTCCCACCGTACAGGGATCTGGAGGGAATAAATGATAGAAACAAACAAACAAACCTAAATGCTTTTGAGTCTTCAGCAGATGGGGCTGCAGAAATACAAGATGGTAGACAGCATGATACAGCAGAAAGAGCCCCAGGCCAGGAGGCCGTGCCTGGAGTTCAGTCCTGGCGCTGCTACCTACAGGGCCTTCTGCCGGCCTCAGTTTCCTTCCTTTGAAGAGGAGCAGGATGACCCAAGCTTGGACGACAACTTGAATTCTATTGTCTCTCCTTCTCCTCTTTCACTCCTGCTGTCCCTCCAGGGTGAGGTCCGTCCATGCCGACTAGTGCCCGGGGAAGGGAACCTGTGGGCAATCGCTACCTGCACTGGGGCTCCTGCTCAGCTGTCTTCCACCCCGCAGTCTCTGTCCCTGAATGCTGGGACTTCACATGCACCTCCACAACCCATGCAGGTTAGAAACCTTTGCCTAAGAAACCTCACAGCTTTTGGGCCCTGGACAGCTGACTCAGCAGCTTGGCAAAGTCTGACACCCCTCAGAGATCCAGGATGGGCAGAATGGAAGACAGCAGCCACCTAGATGCTCAAACTCCACCCTGATTAAGACGACTGCTTGGCGCAAACTCTCAGCCATGCAAAGGCTGGTGAGGCCCATGACCACACGAGGCCTCCGAGACCACCTGTCTCTGTCCCTCCAGACCTGGCTGTTCCACCTAAGCCTGGCAGGGTGGCAGCACCTGTGTCGTGGTCCCTGGGGAGTCAGGCGGACCAAGAGCTCAGCATTAAACAGTGATCCTGCACCTTCTTCCCCATGAGAACGCCACTAGGCAGAGGCCTTGGGACCCTAGCCCCCCGGAGCGCCCCCAGCTGGAGCAGCTTGGACCTACCATGAGCCAGCCGGGCTTCACTCCGGAACCGCCACAGGATCTGGAGCTTTTCGGATGCCGAGCGGCTCTTGGGGAGCCTGCGGAAGAGATGCTGAAGCCTCCTGGTGACTGCTCGCAAGCAGGCAGCGGCCGCCTCCTCATCCCGGCCCTCTGTCATCCCAGCTGCAGATCAATAGCTTCTCTAGGCCTGGCGTCAGGATGGACTGACGAGTGGGGGGTCACAGGCCCTGGGGAGGCTCTAGGCCTGGTGTGGGGGCTGAGGTAAGCCGGGTTTGCCCAAATCAGTGCAGCATCCCTGTTCTCCCAAAGTAAGTGGTGGGCACCTGGGACCTCAGGCTCTGCACCGGCACACACTGACCGATGACTTCTCGTTCCCAGCCTCGGTCCTCTCCCCTCCACCTCCCCCACTGGAAAAACTTTCTATTCCTGGGGCTTTTAGCTTGATAAGATAAAAATGCCCCCACCAAACAGGCTGCAGCAAAGAGCCTGCCCCGAGCCTCACTTCTCAGTAGCGCCTGCAAGTCTGAGAATCAATGTCTCCAAAGTTTCAACAGCCGACAGAAGTGATCGGTTACCGCACACCGTGTTCCCAGCCCGAGAGCTCGTTAATGGATTTCTTTGGGGATGGTGGATTAATAATGCTTTACCAGCTCCACAGGCTCCCAAGGGACCAGTGGGCTAACTCACATCCTCTCATGCTAGCTGGAGGGCGGGGGGAGAGCTGTGGCTTTCAGCTGCCTGGACCCATAAAGGGATGGTGTTCCTTTAAGGGGGTCAGATCATTTATCTGAGACTCGAAAGCCAGGTACCTGAGCAGAGAGGAGGTGTCAGGAAAAAGGATGAGACCCTACGATGTGTACAGGAGGAAAGAAAAAGAGAGAATGCAGTCTCTAACAAAAAGGGTAGAAACACTGTTTTCTTGGCCTAAAACGGTATTCACAGGGCATCACCTCACTCTCTGACTCCCAACCCAAACCCATTGCTGTCAAGTCGATTCCGACTCATAGAGACCCTACAGAACAGAGCAGAACTGCCCCACAGGGTTTCCAAGGAGCAGCTGGTGGATTTGAACTGCCGACCTTTTGGTTAGCAGACAAGCCCTTAACCATTGTGCCAGGGCTCTGGTCTCTGACTCCGAGGAGCAGTCAATTCCTAGGAAAGTTCCTGGAGGCCCTGTTGTCCAGGCCAATAGATGACTGGCACTCGCTAGGCAGCAAAGCTTTCTGGGAGAGCCACTGAGAGGGGTGTCTACTGCCAGACAACTCAGAGATTCTGGATCTCAGCCGCTAACCACCAGTGGGTGCCAGCTGAAGATGAAGGAGGAAACATATCTCAGCGGATGTGAGCACTCACACACCTCTACTCTGCTCATACGGTATTAGTCCAGGAAAGCAGCAATCGCAAGGTCAGTAACACCGCCACGCCCTCTGTGGTCACCAGTCTCTGGCTCCAATCCTTTGTGCTGTGGATTTTTCCCCTGGTCAGAGAGAATGCTCAATCACATCCTACACCAAAGGCCATATTCTAGAGCCTATTTAGAGAAGAAAATGTTGGTAGAACAAAATGCAAGCTGCACTCTGATCCTCCAGACAGGCTCCCCTATCACCTGCCCTTCTCATGGAGAATCTGGCCAGGAGGTCCTGGGTTTAGATCACCCCTCTGTATGGCGGGCCTTAGCAGTTGGTACAACAACAATAAAAGCTTATTTGTGAGTGCAGTATAAAAGCACATTGCTTACAAGTCATTTTTTTAATATAGAAATGTCCCACAATGCCTCCCTTCCTCAGGCCTGGACCCTGGTTCCTTCTCTCTAATACTTCCTCAGAAGGCTGCCCATGGCCTTTTGTGATCCTCTAGTTTACCCAGCAAGGGGCTTGGGTGGTACAAGTGGTTTGTGATCAGCTGCTAACTGAAAGGTTGGCAGTCTGAACCCACTCAGCACCTCCGTGGAAGAAAAGGCCCGGTGATGTGCCCCCATAAAGATTACAGCCAAGAAAACCCTACGGAGCAATTCTACTCTGTAACACATGGGGTCGTCACGAGTCAAGAGTCAACTCAATGGCAGCTAACAGCAACAGCTTATCCAGCAACCACTGCCTCAGAAGGGAGGCATGAGTGAATGCAGGGCCTGAAATGTCAGTTGGGACCATCAAGCAAGGGTTGGGAGCCAAGGTTCCTTGCCAAACCCCAACTCTGATCCTTGTACACAGATCTGCAAGAGGGTCTGGGAACTCCCACCTGGCTGAGCACAGGCAAGGGGTGGATTCCCATTCCAGCTGTCCCCTCAGAGAGGAAAACACGCGCATGCTGGGGGATTTTTAAATATGAGTTATGTGTGATGGGGCAAAAATCCTCCCCACATGGTCCGTTTGGGCCCATGGCCTTGATGACTTCACTTCTCCCTTCTCCTCATCCCAGAGCTGTTCTCTAACAGGCTGAGCCAAGTGAGAAGCCTGCAGGAGAGACTGGAGATGGGGCTTTGGGAGGCTCTAGAATCTTCACTCCTGTTCCTCTGGAAACTGGATAGACTTTATATTGTAGGGACAGTCTGGGGGAGCACAATTTAGAGGCAGGGGAATGCCTGCAGTGACCTCCTGCTGCCCCCTGATGTCCAAGCATTGACCTCATGCCTTCCATGCTGAAGGAGGACTCAGCCAAGGCCCAACATATTTAGAAGAAACAGGCTTCACCACTTAACTACTGAGGTTATAATACATTCTCACCTTGAAATGCCCTATTTATATAAAGGTACCCCCAGGTGGTTTTTAAAACACTCAACACTAGAAGCGACACTGACGTATGGCATGCTCGGCCCTTTCTCCAGAACCTCTCAAGTTACAGCTGAAATCTGTTGTTCTCCTGGGCATCTCTGAGGGTTTTTTCTTTCTTTTTTTAATACTTTCCTCAGCTGCAAAAAGGACATATTGTTTCAACAGAAACCTCAAAACCTCCAACTTCCCATCCAGCTTGCATGGAAAAAACAGCCTCCTGCAAGTCAGCAATGAAAATGGGTGATGGAACCACTTCCCAGATGACAGGCTGACACGGAGAAACACGCTGGGTTGGAGCTCTGGTGTGGGAGGCGCTGTCCCCATATCTGCTGTTCCTCACACAGCCACACCACTGCCTAGAATTCAAGCCAGAAGTCCATTCTGCAAGCCTGTTTACCTCCCAGTACCTATCCGTCTCTTCTTCACCCTATCTGTCCCCTCTGGGACCCTGCCTGTTAGTTTCCTTTGGATCCTGGTTAGTCCTGTGTCACGAAACCTGACAGCTGGGTCACAGCAGGAGGAGATGTGGAACAGGAACAGTCACACTTAAAAGATCTACCTGCATTTCCACATCCACCCCTGTACATGGGGAGGACAGGGTAGAGGGAAACACACCTGTATCTTTAATTTTGGAATTTAGAAAAACTTCACCCTTTGTTTCAATATCTGATGGTGTACTGGTGCTGAAGGTCTATTTAAAAACCAAAAGCTGAGAACAGTCTTAAGCAGAGCCAGCTCTCAGCCATGCAGGCACGGACTGATTCTCTAGCTCACACATGGCTCACCCACCCCTTGGCTCACCCTCCTCTTTTTCTTCTGTACCTCTTTTTTTTTGGACATTTCAGTGTTTATTGGCAGAAAAGAGGTAGACGAATAAGGAAACTCAACTTGCTCACATGTTTAATGACATTAGCTCGTAAGGCAAAACGCTGTGTTGGGTGCTGGTGCTGGCTTTGCTACTAATGAGCTGGGTCACCTCAGACAAGGTATTTGATGGTCCTGAGTGCTGTGTCTCTTCATCTATGTGACAGCTATGATTAAACTAGCCCTGCCTGCCTCATAAGGAGTCCGTCGGTGGTGCAAATGGTGAACGCGGTTGGCTGCTAACCAAAAGATTAATAGTTCAAGTCCACCCAGAGGCACCTCGGAAGAAAGGCCTGGCGATCTACTCCCAAAAATCAGCCACTGAAAACCTTATGGAGCACTGTTCTATTCTGACACACATATGGGCACTATGAGTTGGAGCTGACTTGACAGCCACTGGTCTGCCTGCCTCACAAGGGTACTGCAGGCTCAACAGAGCCAGCGCACACGGAAATGCTTTCTATCCAGACAAACGGGTAAAAGTTATCTCTGTTCCCGTGATTTCTTCCTCATGTTCTGCATGAATACCCCCATCCTAGCAGGTCCACAGAACACCAACGTGTAACTTCAGCAAACACAATGATAATGCTTCCCCAGACCCAACATTTGGTAGGAAGAAAACAAAAGGATAAAAAAAAGACGAGCAAAGAACACCGCTCTTCATTTAGGCCCGACTCTCATAAACCTGCCGTCTGATTTCATGAAACCTGTTGTCTGATTTCTTACAGGCAGTGGGTCCATGTAAGCCAAGTTTTGATTTTCCAGCAACATCAGCCAATAGCCACTGCAAACATCTGCTAATACCTGCTCCACCCCGGAAAGCCTCAAGAAACAGGGATGCGGAGCAGAGGGTGGCGTGCAGGCCCTCCACCGAAGAGTAAACATGGCCCAGCCCTGCGTGGTCACAGGTGAGTGCCACACAGCCACCTGCCTGCCACCCAGTAACATACAGGGATGAGCCCCTGGGCTTTCCCACATCACCCTTCCTACAAACCCGCAGCACAGCCTCACTCTGCCCTCTGCTGCCCTCGAATGGGGTCAGAGCGGTAGGCGTGCGTGGGAAGTCCTGAAAAAGTATGGAACCTGCTACCGCACCCAGGGGTCACCAGGCTCTGAGAGGATCCCAGCCTCCATCCTTAGGCAGGGTGGGGCATTTTCCACCGGGAGGCTGGGCGTATGTCTGAGGTGCCAGGAGGGGCTCCCGATGTTCTTCCTCCTTCCTTTCCAAATGGGCACAAATAAAAAGAACAGGCAAGAAAAATCCAGACGTCACAGATTTCCCTGTGGGTTCACCCCGTGTGAGCTTCTCTACTTCATGAGTCACAGGCAGGCTAGAACAGGCCCTGCATGAACTTGGCCACTTCAGCCAGAGGCCATGCGGTAGAGAGGTCTCAGGGCCCAGCACAGTCTAGGGTGCTTCAGAGCACACCCAGATGTCACCTCCACAGGTCTGCATCGAGACAGTCTTGACTTTGGGGCAGGCCTACCCATCACTCCTTCCCGCACTGATTTTATTCTACTTAAACCAATGCCCCCAGGGAGCCGAGCATTCCGCCTGGGCTGACTTCATCACCTCAGCCTCCTCACTCTTTCCCAAAAGCCCGCAAGCTGGCTCGGCACCCTCCCAGCCCTGAGATCCAGCCCGGAACACAAGGAGAGAAACTTGCCAAAACTCTAAGAAAAAACCCGAAAGTGACTAAATGCAAAACCATCTCCCCAGTCAGGGCTGGCCTGCCTTCTCCACGTCAGTGTGCCGCCAGCACTCCGAGCCAGCCGGGAGAGTAGGAACGGATCCCCAGGGCAGGCGGGCAGAGACGCAGAAAGCACCCTGCCGCCACCACAGGCAGCGGTGAGAGGGAGACCACAAGACCCAGGGCTGCTAACATGGCCCCGGAGGCAGAGGAGATATGTTTGTCTGCTTCGCACACCCACAAATCCTCACCCACCCAAGAGCGCTCAGCTTGCCACCTCAGGAACGCAGACAGGAAAGCCCAGAGATATGTGTACAGGTTCCTCATCAGCCTTCACAACACCCTGGGCAGGGCAAGAGCAGCAAGCAGCTCCAATCCATGAGGAAACTGAGGGAAGTAGGTGGGTGTGGAGAGCCAGAGAGGGCCCCATGGAGAGCACTCAGGGACCAAGAGCCGGGCTCTGTCACCACTCTCTCACCCTAGGTGGCTGCTCTTGACACACGTGCTGGGTGCAGGGACCCAAGAAGCAAACAGCTTGAGGGCCTGAGATGGCACTGAGGCCTTGGAGGCCAGCTGGAGCTAGCCCTCCTGACAGGTGGACAGGTGACACCCCCTTTGAACGTGTCACCTCTGCAGAAGCCTCCCCGAGCTCTGACCTCAGGAAGCTTTTTGTGATGCATGTGGCAATGAGCATGAAAACACTCTGGGCTCTTCAGAGAAAAGGCACTGCTGACATGTGAGGAACTCTTCCTGTGCCCATTCTCAGGCCTGGGCTGGGCCTGGCGGGAGCCTCAGCCGTCCTCCTGGGGCCTCTGGCCCCTGACCACCACACGCACTCCACGGACAGGAGCCCGGTTCCCTGAGGCAGGATAAATCCACTTCACCAGCCAGGCAGGGGCCCTGGGGTGGGGCTGGGGACTGTCTTTTCCCTGTCACTCCAGGCCTACCTGCCAGGCTGGGCACACACTGATTAACCAGTACACTTGGGGAGAAGCAAGAAGATCCCAGACCAAGCCGGCAATGCTGAGGGAAGATGTCATTCTACTTCCATCTAATAACTCCACAGGATCAGCAGGAGAACAGACACGGTTATTACCAAGTCTAATTAGGCTGGCAGACAAGTGGCATTAATCATTTTTGACTGTACCTGGGATTCAAGCGCCCCTTACTCCATGATCAGAAAACTGCATGCTCTGATGAACGGGGGAAAATCAAGCCTACGTCTGACCCTTTTACTTTCATGTCTGGACAAGACAGGAAGCAAAAAGGAGAAGAACACAGGGAGGCAGCCTGGGGACCCTGAAAGCATTCCAGGCCCTCTCCTTGATCCCCAAACATAAACACTCCAATAATACTTTTCCCAAAAAGAAGATCCCACTTAGGGCCAGGGGCGGGGGAGGACTCGGGGGAGGAAGAGTGCACCATTTTTAACAACAAAACATCCATTTCAGTGTTTAGTTTTCCTAACCTCCAAGGCAAACATGGGGCTAAATCAATGAAAACACTTCAGGTCACACACTTCAGCACTGCTGGGTGTGCTGGACAAAGACCCACCAAGTGCCCAAGGAAAATCCAGGAGTCTCGGGACCACGTAAGACATTTGGCAAGTCACCTGAAATGAAAACCTTTCTCTGTTACCAAACCAAGCCAAAACCAGATGCCGTGGAATTGATGCCAACTCAAGGCAACCCCACGTGCTGCAGAGCAGAGCTGTGCACTGCAGGGTTTTCACGGCTGTGACCTTTCAAAAGCAGATTGCCGTGTCTTTCTTCTGAGGTGTCTCTCGGTGGGTTTGAACTGCCAACCTTTGGGTTAGCAACCCAGAGCTTAACCATTTGCGCTACTTCTCTGCTACAGGGAAAGTAACTCTCCCAGAAGCCTCTTCTGCAAAGAACCCCCAGCAGGGGGGGTCTGCAGGATCAAGTGGCTGTTACACAGGCCCAGAGAGGTGGGTTAAACCCAATCATTAATGCAGTGAGGAGACAGGACTGGAGAGGCCGGGAAAGGGGCCCTGTGAGATACCAGCATGCTCTCTGGGACAGCCCTGCGCTTCTCCCCATTGGCTCCATGGCAAACCTGAGTACTCACACCTCAATTAAAGCCCATCAGAGGAGAAGGTAGAGGTTTGAATGAGGAGCCTCAGGCACCCCCTTTAACCCTATGATTCCAATCACTTCACACTTCATAGCTCCAAGCAGCTTCCCTGCTGACAGACACTGACTTCAGGAGCAGACAGGAGGTGCTCACTAGCGGTGTACAAGGCACATCTAAGCACTCCCTCCATGAACATCTGAATTGGACTTAGTTTCCCCCATGGGACAGACCATTTCCTGGACAGTAGACACTTAGAACCACCGCCTGTCTGTCGGTTTGCGTACTGTGGTGGCATGCGTGCACGGAAACCTGTGAGAGCCAGAACTTGACGGACTGCCCTGTTTCTCTGGGTCTCACAACTTTCTGCCTTTGACAGGGTGGAGTCTTACCACTTTTCTATTGCTTGTTTTAGTGGAAAATATTTGCGTTTTCCTTCTCTGACAGGTTTCTGCCTTACACAGGTTCCGGCTTTTGCAGGTTTTACGGTTCTAGCCGGGTCACCCATGGTGGACAAGTTTCAGTGGAGCTTCCAGACTAAGGCAGACTAGGAAAAAAGGCCTGGCGATCTACTTCCAAAAATTAGCCAATGAAAACCCTATGGACTGCAACAGAATATGGACCAATATAGTGCTGGAAGGCGAGCCCTTTAGGCTGGAAGGCACTCAAAATACCCAATGGACTCGAGCATACCAATGATCGTGAAGATGGCACAGGGGCAGGCAACAACTCGTTCTACTGTACGTGAGGTCACCATGAGTCAGAGCTACTGGAGAGCAACTAACAAGAAGACATTTAGTGAGGGTGGAGGTATGGTCCAGGATGGCTGGCTTATCTATCCACCAAAATGGGGTGAAAGATAAAGGGTCAGCTCTATCGGCCTTCTATAGAAGAAAGGGTCCATGACCTGCAAGGGACACCGCCTTGCCAGGGGCAGCTGGTGAGTTTCTCAGGTTCTTTGCTGTTTACTATTCCCTCTTGCAACGCTGGAAATGAATTCTCACCACCAGCACCCCAAAACACACATGCACACACACACACAACCTCTCTCTCTCTCCACCGATGCACCCAGGATTTCGTTCTCTATCTGGCAAACATGATTTCTTTAATCCTGGAAATTAGTATTAACTCTGAATTCTCCTGTTGCCAGCCCAGTATTAATCAGCTATCAGCTAAAGATCCTGAAGTAGGGAGAAGCTTCTGTTAGATGAACTTGCACTAAGAAGGCAGGCAGGACAGGGGGAGGACAGCCTTCTGAAGGCCTTCCTCATTAAAAGCCCATTATGCCAACATGGCTTCCACCCAGTGTCAGCCTCCTGCTCAGACAGATGTCGTTCACATACCCACAGGCCTTCAGTTTGCTTCCAAGAGCCAGGAGATTGAATGGTATAAACAAGCCAACATTTTCCTCTACCACCATGTCTTGACACTCCGTTCTTTGCCGGCACAGATGATACAAAGACAATGAGCGATGGCTTGGTGACCCCTACGTCACAGAAGGCACAGAAGGGGCTCAGCCACTGGCACCCTGTGAGGCTGCTGCTCAGCACAGTGGCCTCTGCTGAGGAACATTTCTAGAAGACACTTAATACCTCATTCCTCAGGTGCTCACGGCACTTCCCCCCTGCCATCTTTAGCCCAGGAACCAGGCAGAGTTTGAAAACTGTACTCACTGCTGGGAAAGGTGGCATTAGGAGGTGTCACAAGCCCAGACAAGGCAATCTGCTACACACAGGAGGGGATTCCTATAATAGCATTAAATGTTTATATAGCATTTCCCAGGCACTGTTCTGAGTGCTTCACACATATTACCTCATTTAATCCTCACATTAATCTGACAAAATGGATAATACTATTACCCCCGTTTTTTAAGTAAAGAAATGGAGACACAGAGATGTCCTGGGTCACACAGATACTAAGTGGCAGAGCCAGGACTCAAACCCAGGCCATCTGGTCTTGGTCCATGCTCCTAATCACTGCCTTTTAAAAATCATATTATGACCCTTGCTTTTCCAAACAAAAACAAAACAAACCAACCCCACCTTGGAACGAGATCTTTAACTTAAGAAAGGATGCTTGGTGAGTTGATCCTGCCAGCCCTCATGTGCACACCAGAACATTTCTCAACTGTTCCTATCCAGCCACAGGTTCACAATTAGTTAAATATTAATAATCGCAAAGAGAAACTCCTCTCTGTAGCCCCTTGATCCAGCTCTACCCCCCTCTGGTGTTCAAACATCCTGAACAGGGAGCAGGGTGTTGAACTAACTCTGTGGGGGGCGTGGAAGCCCAGGACAGAGAAGAGACTCTGCCAAGTCACAACAAGTCAGAAGTACTGGGTCTGGCTGCCATTGGAACAAATGAACTACTCAAACAATGCTAACATGAAGCGAGGTTGGGGTTTGGGTTCAGGGACAATACTGCCTCTCGCCCTGTGTGGAGGCTTGGTGGACACGGTAAAGGACCCCAGGACCCTCTCTAGGGTGAAAGCTGCCAACACATCCACAGACAAGTTGCTTTTAATTCTACTGATGCTCAAGGGTGTTGACCAAGTGACAGCTGCCCTCCACCCCCAACACACACCGCTACAATTTTTGCCCTTCCCTTCTGAATTAGCACCTGATCTTGGGTTCTAGTGGTGGAAGGAGCAGCATCCACTTTCCCTCCGACCCTCCACCTCCCACTTGACCCTGGCTTCGAGTCTGGGCTCTCCTTGCCCGAAGCCTCGTCCCAGGGAGAGGAAAGAGAGGGTTTTCCTGTCGTGGAAGTAGCTCCTGCTGCCCAATGCTGCAGCTGGATGGAAGACGAGGGGCCTCTGCAGAAGGAGGCAAACCACAGCCCGTTTCAAGAGATGCTTATTAGAGGTTGTGCTATAGACTGTGCTTCAGATATTTAAAATACCTGTTTAAACAGATGCACACATGGCTGTGGATCTCCTCTGCTAAACATGGCAACAGCAAATGGGGTGGGGGAGGATGACACCCATTGAAGGCACCTAACTGTGCTGTTGTTATCTTGTGCCATGGAATCGATTCCGCCTATAGGCACGGGAAAAACAAGAAAGCCCCAATAAAACTGCCGGTTTGCTCCCAAAATCTAAATGCTGGTGCCCAGTGGTTTAAAGTGAAGCTTTGAGAAGAACCTGGCTCAGAAGGAGGCTGGAGGGGCCTGAGAGCTGGAGAAGAAGGGACCCCACAGGGAGTTGGGTAATTTTAGGGCAGGATGACTAAAGGGACCTAGGAGGAGGGAGAGGAGGAGGCAGGGCACAGTCAAACAGGAGAGCAGAGTCCAAAGGTTTGAGGGGCCAGAGGTGGAAGGCCAGGAGGGGGCACAGGTCCGGGGTGACCTCAGGCTCTCTCCAACCTCTGGGCCCATTTCCATAGAAAGCCTCAGCAGGCAGGCCATCCAGGTCTCCTGGATGCTCTGCAGGAGGGGTCTGGGCCTGTGCCACTGCGGGGCAAACAAGCCTTTTTTCCATTAACCTTAATAAGCAAAGGTCAAATGGCGTTCTCAATACTAGTCTCACAAGCCCACCCCAAGGGTCACAGAGTGAAAACCTAAAACGAAAATAAGACGGGTGCACGGGAGACCACGGAATGACCTTGCAGCCATCAACCCCGAACCTGCGGGGGGGCGGGGGGCAGGGGCGTGCACCTGTCAGGGGAGGGGCATTTGTAAAACACCGCAGAACCATCCCTGGCAGTGGGCAGTCGCTAAAGGATACTGGGCAGGCGACTCAGGAGCAGAGTGCCTCCAGGGGTTACGTCCCTTAAAGTCGAGGTCTCCTCTGGAGTCAGTCAGCGCAAGGCCGCCCCTCCCCTGTCCCAGCCCCCTCGCAGTCCCTCGCCGCGTACTGCGGTCTTCCCGCGCCCCTCCCGGCCATGCCCTAACACTCACTAGCGCAGCACAGTGCCTGCCGCAGCACCTCTCGTCCGCACAGGTCACACCAGCCGGGGCCGCCCCGCAGCGCTAATTCGGCGAAGCAGTGACCCTCGCCTCTCTCTGCCGGGACGCGGGGATCCTGCGGCTGCTGGAAGATGCTCCGCACGTCGCGGGGTCTGGGCGCCCCAGGCCGCCGCCGCAGTCTCTGCTGCCGACCAGGCCGGAGAGGGCGAGGAGGTCGGGAGGCCCGGGCTTGGGGCTCGACGTCCCCCCAGGCAACCCTCCGGGCGCCGCGCCCCTCGAGCGCCCCGGGCGCAGTGGAGACGGACGCGGGGACGCAGCGGCGCGAGGATCGGCCGTGGGGCGGCGGTTCAGGACTGCCCAGGCTCTGCAGATAGCGCGGCGGTTCGGGGTCCAAAAGTAGAGGGTACGGGCGCTGTCCGATGGCCGGGGACGCCATGGCCATGTCTGGATAGTGGCGGCGGCAGCAGCAGCGGCAGCGGCTTCTCCGGCGGCGGCACTACTCCCGAGCCAGCCCCGAGAGAAGGGGCGGCCCCAGACGTGGGCGCCTTTAAAGGGACCGCAGCCGGCAGGGCGGGACAGGGCGGAGGCGGGGAGATTTCCGAGAGGCAGGAAGGACGGCCCCAGGGAACCCGCGGACCGAAGGGTAAGGTTGGCCGGGGGGCTGGGGAGGGGGCGCCTTCGGGAAGCGGACTGGACCACTGGAGCAGCTGAGGGGCTTAGTATGGGAAAGGCTTTCTACAGTTCAACTCAGAGGAAGCAGTTCTGTAGGATCACTCTTCCCTCGCTTCCCCAACACCAGTTCCACCCCCCACCCCCCAATACCCTCAGGTGGGGACGCTAGGAGCAAGCTGAGGATGGGGGTCTAAGGGGGGAGGCGACAGTCCAGATATCAGCCTGCCGCCTTCCCCAATTTCGTGCGGACTGGTGGAATGTATTCTGTGGCTGGTCCCCCGTCCCCCTCGTCGCCGCCGCTTCGCGAGCGGAGCCGGCCTCGGCCGGGGGGGGGGCGTGCGTGGGTCGGGAATGCCCAGGCAGGCGCTTCCGCAGCAGCGCTGAGTCCCGTGATGCGGAGGGGCGCGCGCAGCGGGGACGCTTCTGATGCTATCCCGGAAAAGAGAGGCCACCTCCGCGTGGGGAAGGCTGTTGCGTACCACTTTCCCTCTGACTGCGTTTCCCCTAGCTCAGCAGTCCTGCCCTGTTGCATGTTCCGTTTTCACATAAGACAGGAATTGTGGAGACCGTGAGCTGGGAAAGTTCTTCTTCCTAAATCAAACCCTCCCCTTCTCATAGCTGTCAGAGTAATTACTGTTAGGCCACCCCCCCAAAAAAAGAGCACTACTTTGTACCTGATATCCACAGTTCACCTGCCTGCGGAGCCCAAAGAGAGTTCCCCTTTCTACCAACCGCAGGGCAGGCTTCATGGGCCCGCGTTTGGTTTAATGCTCGGATCTCCCCGACTTAATATTTGAACGAAAAACCAACAAACCAAACCAAAAAACAAACCCATTTCCCGTCGAGTCGGTTTCGACTCATAGTGACCCCGTAGGACAGAAGAGAACTGCCCCATAGGATTTCCAAGGCCGTGATCTTTACGGCTGGTGGGTTAGAACTGCTGACATTTCAGTTAGCAGCCGAGCAGAGTACTTAACCACTGCGCCACCGGGGCTCCTGTTTGAACCAAAAGCCCTGCATTTTCTTTCTGCACTGGGCCTTGCAAATTATGTAGCATGTCCTGACCAGCACCTTTGCCCTATGGAGAGAGTGTGGGAAGGACAGTACCAGCTCCATCTCATGAGTGAAAACCGGCGGCGCCAGAACTCCCAGGTCTTTGAACTGAACTCGTGTCTTCTATTACAGACCAGCGGTCGGACCCTGGACCCTCTCTAGCCTCGGTTTTCTTAACTGTAAATTGGGCCGGGGATGCGGAGACAGGTGTATGCTTTTGCCTCCTCGGCAGGTCCGACACTGAGTCAATGATCACATCTTTCCTCTTAAAACATGACTTAGTGACGGCCATCAGCAACTAACTTTTGGGAATACGTAGTCTAAATTCTTCTAGACCTGAGACGACCCTACCTCCTCTTCCCAGGCCAGAGATGGGTCTCCCCCTAGTGTCTGGTAGGGGAATCTTCACTTTTGTTTTCCTCTTGGAGGTTAATTTTTAGGTAATCCCTAAACATTCTAGAGTCCTTAGGAAGTCCCAGGAATTCCAGCCTGCTTTGGTCCTAGAGCCCTCTGCCTCTGCATTCGTAGCAGAGAACAGTCGCTGGGTCTCACCAGGAGGCACAGAATTCTCACCTCACCAAGTGGTTTCTGGGTAGATGGGAAGAGTGACCCACCGCCACCAGCCCCACAGAGCTACAAAGCAGAAGGCAGCTGAGATGGAGGGTGTGCGCCATGAACCCTCTTCATCCCTCCTCCACCTTTCCTCTCCCCTCTCAGCACCTCGCTTTCTCTACCTTGGTGGTTTTCTAACTTTGGCCTGCATCAACAATCCCCTGGCGGGCTTGTAAAATCACAGATTACTGGGCTCCACCCCCAGAGAATTCTGAGTCGATAGATCTGGGGCCAGGTTTGAGATTTGCATTTTAATAAGTTCCCGGGTGGTGCTGATGCTGCTGGTCCCAGGACCTCACTTTGAGAACCACTGCTTTAGATCTCAGATGATGATAATAGACTGGGCTTCTCAGTTCCCTTCCTCACAGGGCGGGTGAAGTTCAGGGCGACGAGACTGAGAAAACCCAAGTCGGGGGTGAAGTCGGGGGCGGGGGCACTTCCTGAATGCTTTCTGCAGAATCTGTAAAACGAAAAGTACAATCTGCCTTTGTGGTCTCTTATTCCCATTTCGCCCACTTTTTCTGCAAGCAGTTCTCTTGGGGTTGTTGCAGAAAACTGTATTTTGTATATGTATAAATGTCTGCCTGCATCCACCCTCTGTTATCCATCCATCTCCACAGGCTTGCAACTCAGTCCCTCCCAGGAGGGCAGGGGGCTAGGTTAGTCCAGAGTGTGGACCCAGCTCTGGGTGACAGCTGGGAGTGGCAAGAAGAAACAGGGATCTAGCACATTATTGGAGACCAGTTTCGAAATGCCATTTGTGAAATAGTTGACAACAATCATCATCTCCTCCCCCCTGCCCCCACCCCAGCACAATTTGTGCAGCCCAGCCCAACAGATTCCCAGAGAGCGTGGCTCCTGGGGATAAAGGTCTCTTCTTGAGCTGGGAAGCTCAGGACTGTCTGGAAGAAATCAGGCATCAAACCCTTCCCATTTCCTTAGCTGTGCAGAGAAAGCCTGGCGTTTGTTTTCCTGCTGCAGCCTTGATTTGTGGAGTGGCGGCAGCTGCTCCCAGCACTGAATGGGGGAGGAGACTTGCAGGACGAGGGCTTCTGGGATGGGAACAGAGATGAAAACGGAGATAGCATAACTTCATGTAATCAATCCAAAAAGTTTATCAAGTTTATCTTAAGGTTCATCTCCTGGAGCCAAGAAATTGAGGTCGGGGGAGGTAGTAGCCTCCCCACAACCTCAACAGCAGGCTTCTCAACTGGGACTTGGCTCCTCTGATACCATCTCTCCCAGCCCCCAGCCCCCTTCTTCCCTGAGGCAGCATCCCCTCTCTGCGCACGCACACAGAAGAACTAAATAGACCTTAGTGTCATTGTAGAGTCAGGCCATTGCCTGGGGTAGTGTCTGATGCCTGGACTTGGAAATATTTTGAATTGGTCTTTGGCCATCCAAGCCACAAGGCTAAGACCTCAGCGTTGGCTGAGATACCTCCACTGCGAGTTTTTCCTCTGTGTTGACAGATCCCCTTGGCTCAGAGCCATTGAGTTTTTGCTGTCTGTGACTCACTCCCAGCAGAGTGGGTATGCTGCTTTTATTTTCCCAAGGGGAAGGACGACGACAGGGAGTTTTGAGTGTGGACAGTGTGTGAGGTTACTACAGAGTGCCCCAGAGCATGTTGGTTTCCCCATTGGTGAGTTGTTTCAAGAGCTGTTCCCAACTCCGCAGTGAGCTCCCTAGTAAGAAGGAAAAGGGAAGGACTGAATGTGGCCTAACTCTTGCAGGGGAAGTTTTGGGTTTTGTTTGGCCTTGAAGCATTTGAAGTTGCCTGAAATCCCCGAAGCTTTGAGGGAATTCCCAGTGGTTCTGAGAGCTGTTCAACTGCCTCATGGGATCGCTGTATCAGTCAGGACAGGACAGGTTACGCTGCAGTAATAAGTGCCCCTCAAAGCCATGTGCCTTTGAACAACAGAGACTTTGTTCTCATTCTCACTCCATGTCCTTTGCAGCTTGGCCGGGGGCCTCTGCTCATCAGTCCCTCAGGAACCCAAGTCTGATGTTGCCAGTCACTGTGCCAGAGGGAAATTGAGAGACCCTGGAGGCCCTGGGTGGCACAAACAGTTAAGTGCTGGGCCACTAACCAAAAGGTTGGAACCCACCCAGAGATGCCGCAGAAAAAAGGCCCAGCAATCTGCTTCCAAATGGTCACGACCATGAAAACCCCATGGAGCACAATTCTACTCTGCAACACATGGGGTCACTATGAGTCAGAATTGACAGCAACTGGTTTGACTTGGTTGGAGGATCCCATGTCAGCATTTGAACGCTTCAGTAACTTCTGCTTACAACTCACTGGCCAGAACTGCTTACATGGCCCCGCTCTGCACAAGGGAAGCAAGATGTGCAAACCTACCATGTGCTCAGAATGGGACAAGAACTGGAAATATTTGTCAGATAGCACCAACGACCACTGCAATCTTCAAGGGCACACAGCAGCTGTTCATTCATTCCACAATCAATTCTCAGTATCCACTATGTACCAGGCACTGTTCTAGGCACTGAAGGTACAACAGTGAATGGACGTGTTCATGACACTATGTTTTAGTGGAAGAGTCAGACAATAAATGTGTAATAATGACATCAGGTCATGATAAGGACTATCATGAAAAACGAAGCACATTAGAAGGACAAAAAGTGACCAGGGCTACTATATTAGATCAGGTGTCTGAAAAGAACTCTGTGAGGAGTAGACGTTTAAGCAGAGACCTGAATGGCGTGTGAGGGAGTGAGCCCTTGGTCTAGCTGAAGGAAGAGGGACCCAGGCTGAGGGACAAGCAGCCCCCAAACCTTCCAAGGAGTTTGTTCAAAAGGCACATCCCCAGGCTCCAGCCCTAGAGATTCTGGAGAGTCTGGCTATTGGCCTGTATTTTATGAGCGTTTGATGAATGTGACTCACAGACCACACTTGGAGAATGCTGGCATAGGGGCCAAGGCAGTGGGTAGTTGGAATCGTGTGGCCTTATCCACAGGCATGTGAGAAAACGTGCTCATGCCCGTGTGAACTGCAGGACCACAGCTCTCCAGCCCCCTTCCTTCCTTCGTGGGCAGCGCGCTGTATGCAGAGCCCAGCCTCCCAAAGAGGGGAGCGCTGCTTGCCGAGTGCAGCGGGGGCCGGTCATACCTTGTACTGCTAGGCTGGAGCAGAGGGTGGGACAAAAAGTTGCTGGGGAATTAAAATGTTTGTGAAAGGCCCTGGTAAAATGCCACATGTTATACATATTTACTCAAGTAACACGCATCAAAAACCTACTATGTGGCAGGCACTGCAGGCTTGAATGACTTCATCCTCCCGGCAGTTCTTTGTGATGGCTAGCATTCCTATTTTACGGATGAGAAAATTGAGGCTCAGAGAAGTCATGTGACTTGCCCAAGCAAGTGTCACAGTCTGGACTCAAACCCATGTCATGATTTTGCACAGCTGGTGTGGAAAAAGGGCAGTGTTTAAAATTCTCTGATCTGGCTTTGTAGGTGCAGTTTGAAGAATCAGCAAAAGCTTTCCCCTTTCTTCTCTCCCTGTCAAAACCCTGCTCAACTGTCAAGGTCTAGTCCATATGCCACGTCCTCCGTAAAGCCTTCCCAGAGTTGCCCAGATATGATTCATCCCTGCTTCTTCCAGGCTCCCCCAAGTTGCTTGTGTCTCTATTAACATTCATAGTACATTTGCCGGCCTCACTTGGGTCTTGGTCTTTCTGATCCCACAGTGCCGGGTAAATAGGAAGTGCTTTTTAAATGTTTAATAACATGAACTCAGCTGCAGGCCTCCAACCTGCCCCTAACCCAGGACCTATCTCTTCCAGCCACAGCCCTTGCCCCCAGGGAGGGGGAGATGAAGGACTTGTTTGGTGTAGGGAGTATGGAAGGTGCCCAAACTCTCCTGGGGCTGGGTAGAAGTGGGGGCAGTGCTGGGTGTCCACTTAAGACTTGTACATCCTCCATGGATGCTGGTCACTAGGGTGGGCTTCCTGCCTCCACGTGCTACTTACTGGCCAGGAGTTAGGGCGGGTAGAGAACCATCCCCACTGCCACTGGTTTGGGCTTGCTATGTGTCACCAAACTCCACTGCTTCCAAGGGAATCCCTGAGGTCCTCAGGGACCAGAAGGGCAAACCAGGGCGGGTATGTGAGCAGGGACATGAGGGCTCCCAGAACCTTGTCACCATGTTAGGGTAGGGGTGGGTGGGGCTTGTTTTCCAGTGCTTTAGTGGTGTCTGCTCCATCCTTGCCTCAATTATGTCATTTTTCCTTCCCAAGCTGCTCCGCCAAGCTTATGATAAGGCTGGTTGGTGTGTGTGTGTAGTTTCTTCTTTCCATGCTGGAAAAACTCAGATATTCCAGGCAGATTTGTCAGCAGCTTTTTTCCCCTCAGCCAGCAGGGAGGCTCCAAGCCACAGCCGCTTACATTCCAGCACTAAGCCAGCTCTGGGCCCGTGGGTGTGGCCGGAATCCATACAGTGGAGTTGTGACAGACCAGGGAGAGCAGTGGCCTGGATGACCTCACGGGCTATCCCTGCCCCTAACCCACACAAACATTCACACACGCATATGCACGCACCCACTCGTGCGTGCGCGCCCGCCCACCCACCCGCACCCGCACCCGCACCCGCACCCGCACACACACACGCGCGCGCGCGCGCGCACGCGCACACCTCTCTCTCTGTGTCTCTGTGTTGTTGCTATCATTTCTGCACTCTCTCCCATGCTCTCATCCGCTCTCTCTCTTCCCCTCTCCTTCTCTATCTCCCCCTCCTCCCTCCCTCCTTGGCGAGGGGTGCAGAGAAAGGACCCACATTGCTCCAAGTGGCAGTAATTCTGAGCTTCCAGGGAAAGCAAACTGCAGCTGGCTCAGGTCATCCTGGCCCGTTCCTTAACACCTCCCGCTGGGGTTGCCTGATTAAGAATCCTCTGTGAGATGGAGGGAAAAGAAGCCAGAAAAAAATTGAAGCAGTTTGGAAGTGAACCCAGAATGAGTGGTGGCAGCAATCTTTCGAGGCTTCCCAGGCTGACGTGAGGCCATCTGTGAAAGTAACTGGTGAGCGCAGCAGAGGGTAGCCAGGCCATTGTGAAGGTCTACCGTTTCCTCCCATCCTGAGACTGACTTCCTTGGCCTCAGCTGTTGGGGGTGCCTGGCCCAGTGTACCACCCACTACTGATCAGCCTCTGCTGGGCCAGTTACATCGGGAAACTCCAGCTCAGCGTTCTCAACCCTTTTAGCTTAAGAAGCACCAGGCAAGCTCATCAGCAATGCAGATTCCGGGGCCACACCCTTCCCAACTGGATTCAGCAGGTGTGCGGGGTCCCAGGACACTAGTCCGCAAAGAGAAAACTGAAAGAAGGGGACACTAGGTCTGCAGCCCCAGGCGTGGAGAGAGGCACCTTGGCTCTTGATCCTGCCATGCTGGGTCCCAGGCCCTCTGGAGCCGACTGTCCTTCCAGGCTGGAGAGCTGGGACATGTCCCCATATCCTTCCAGTTAAGCCCCCTTTAACTTAAGGCAGCGTAACGACACTGTTTTTAGAGGATGCTCACCAGAATCTGAAAGGACTCCCAGATATTTGTGACTGAGGCTGTCTGAGATAGGAAGTCTGCATCTCCTCTGCACCCCCTCACCCTGCCCCTGCACAGGGACCTCATAGCCAAGGGAGGCAGAGCTCGAGGGGGTGTGCAGAGAACACTATGTTTCAGGCACCTTATGGAAATATCTAATCTGTTCCCTAACTATGAAAGCTATCATCTCGTTCTACAAACGAGGAAACTGAGGCACAGAGTGTTGCAGTCCACCCCCCGCACAGGCGCGGAAGAGTGATTCCTTTAAAGCCCAGGTTGGCCTTGACTTGAAGCCTGGCTGTGGTTCCCTGAGGCAAAGCCCGGGATCCTTGCTGTGGGCCTGCGAGGACCTTTTGGGTCTGGCTCCTCCGTCTCTTCAACCCTGACTTCTCACTTCATTTTGTTGTTGGGTGCCGTCGAGTCCGTGTCTGACTCACAGCGACCCCATGTGACAGAGCAGAACTGCCCCATAGAGTTTTCTTGGCTGTAATCTTTACAGAAACAGATTGACAGGCCTTTTCTTCCATGGAGAGGCTGTGTGGGTTCAAACTGCCAACCTTTCGGTTATCAACCAAGCACTTAATCATTTACTCCCCAGTAACTCAGAAATAAGGGCAGTGGTGGTTCAGTAATAAAATTCTTGCTTTCCATGCAGGAGACCCAGGTTCGATTCCCCACCGGTGCACCTCAAGCATAGCCACCACCTTTCTATCAGTGGAGGCTTGCATGTTCCTCCAATGCTGGAGAGGTTTTCAGCAGAGCTTCCAGACTAAGGTGAACTAGAAGAAAGGCCTGGTGATCTGTTTCTGACCATCAGCCAGTTAAAACCTACAGATCACAAAGGTCCGATCCTGTTGTGCATGGGGTCACCGTGAGCTGGGGGTCGACTCGAGGGCAGCTAGCAACACCACCACGGAAATACTCACGGCCCCTCCCATGCCTGCGCTCAAGCTGTGCCCGCCTTCAGGGACATCTCTCACGCCTTCTCTGCAAGGCCAGCTTCTACTCACCTGCCAAGACTCCACTCCAAGTCACCTGCTTCGTCCTTCCCTAACACTTCCCAGACGACCTGGGCACCCTCCCCTATGATGAGTGACTCGATAGTACTCTTCAGCTGGGCCTTCTTCTCATAGCACTTACCTGGGATATCGACATGCCTGCTTTCCCCTAGAGGTGAGCTCCTCAGGAGGGGGCAGTGTGCCTTCGTCACCTCTGTAGTTTCAGTGCCTGGCACCAGGCCTGGCACACGGGAGGTGCTCAGTTCATGGGTGTCAACTGAGCTGGCTCTTCATTTTCAGTGTTATGCTAGCACAGGGCTATGTAATGACAGGAGACAGGGAGGGACCTTTAAGAGGTTTTCAGACACGTGAGGATCTTACAAGGTCCTGCTGTTCATGAACTAGGTCCAGTTCCACACCCCCTACAGGATGGAATCAGCAGCTCTGCAGAACCTCAGATGGGGTGGCACCCATGTCAGGGGCTCTGCCCAGCATAGAAAGACCTGAAGCCTTTGAGCATGTCCCTACTGGACTTGGCTCCCGAGCTCATAGAGCCTGGGTCATGTCATCCCCTGGGATCCGCATTTGGCTTTCAGGGATCCCCTGGCTCTTTCCCTGAGCCCCACCAAGCACATGGTGTTCAGATGAGCCAGGAAAATCCACCGTAGGGCTTCCCTGAAGGGTCACTGTAGAGCCAGGGTGCCGGCCTGAGCTTCGTGCAGGCGGAGCAGGCCAGAGGTGGCCCAAGGCACCAAGGCAGCAGCCCCCTAGGGCCCCAGACCCTGAACCCATGGGCTTGAGTGACCATGAGCTTAAGGCTCACATTGCAACATGAAGCCACCTAGTTCTGAAGCAAGCAAATGGCCCCCAGCAATCCTGCCCTGGGTCTTTAGAGGTCCCCAGTCTTTTTCTAGAGAAGTAGAGGCACTGGAGAAGCATGTGGGCTGTCAGACCCCAGGACCCACCCTTCCTCACTCCTGGCCTGGCTACTGCTGGGCAGCGTAGCCTTGTGAGGATGTGGAGGCTCAGGGAAGATGGTCAAGCATAATGTTGTCTTCATGCTTCAGAGCACACAGGAGCCTTCTCACTCACCCCCTCCCCTCCTGGGACTGCTTCAGTACCCCGCCCCCACCCCTCAGGCTAGGTGGGTAGTCCAGCTCTGGTTGGAAGGAAGTCTGCAAGTACTGCAAAGGAAAGGTTGAGTTTGCAACAATGCCTTACCCAGACACCATTTTAGCTTCCAGGCAAAATGAGGGGATGCTTAAAATAACCCATAGCAGTACTCAGACACACTGTTTAGGATACAACCTGGGTTTTGAACAGTGGTGGGGGGTGGGGCAAAGGATCAGGCACTTAGATTGTGGGTCTGAAGTTTAAAAAAAAGACACCGTTTTTCTCCCCAAGCCCAGGCCCCTTATATAGCTCCCCAAATGGCAGGGGGTCCAGAGGAGAGAGAAAGGGAAGGCAAGCCCTCCCAGCAGGAAGCCGTCCTCCTTGCATCTTCCCCCAGGTTAGGGCCCCTGTAGGGGAAAGGCAGGCTTCTGGAGATAACCAGTCCGCCTCCACCCCCAACACTTATCCACACAGATCCCCACCCAGGCCCTGCACAGTGTCCATGCCTGCCCAGCTTAGCGCCTCCCCTGCCTCCCAGACACGGCCCTGTGAGAGCCACGCAGAAATGGAAAAGGCCACGTTTATTCCACGTCTTGAAGGCACAGGCCGTCTAGCTCCTTCGGGCTCTGGACTTACAGGCCTGGCTGCCTATGCTGACTGCACGGCCCAGGACCTGGAGATGCCTTGGTGAGAGGGGACAGGGAGGCGCTGGCGCTCCAGGCTCAGCCAGACCAACAGTCGGAGGAAAACAGGTTCTGTGCTGCCTGCGGCTAGAAGTGGTGACCCTCTGAAATCACCGGATGAGCAGAGGACTGCATTCAGTGTGAAACACTTTCGGAGGAGGGAAGACAGATTAGGATAGGCTGTCTGACCCAGCACCCCGGGGGAAGCCCGCAAGGCCTCCTCGCTGTTCCCTGAGGAATGGAGCTCTGTAAACCAGGGGGATGGCAGGGCCTATGCGGCTCCTCTCCCCACAGCTGGGCCAGGTTCAGCTGTAAGGCCAGGGTGACGGAGGAGCCTTGATAAGACACAAAGGCCAGCCCAGGCAGTGGCTGCTGCACTCCTGAACATCCAGAGCTTCCTTCCAGTGGGTCCTGAAAGACGTGGCCTGGGGCGCCGGCCCTGGCGGTGCTGCTTCCCCGGGCAAAGGCAGTGGAAGGTAATGCTGGAGACTTCTCCGGGCAACAGCCAGGAGGGAGGTAGGCTGAGGCGATGGGGCCAGATCTCGCTCTGTGCTGGGTCCCACAGTGCAGGAGGGCAGTGTTTGAGTAACAGTAATGCTTCAGGATGCCACGTGCACACTGCAGGGCTCAGACATCAGGAGCCGAGGGGACCCTACTTAACCTGTAAGGAGAAGCACAGGTCAGCTTCTCCCATCCAGGCGGAGAAGCCTGCAGACCACACCCCAGGGCCCAGCACAATCAGCTCTCAGGGGTGCGGAGCCCTGAGCCACTCAAGACCTCACCTCTCCTCTGTCTCTTCTTCATGTCCAGACAGGAACCCACTGGTTCTCTCCCGACTCTGCATTAGAGCCACCTGGGCGCTTATAAAGGCCCCAAACCCAGGCTGCACCCAGACACTCTGAAGGCAAGACCCAGGCATCTGTGTTGTTTAAAGCTCCCCTGGTGATCCCAGTGGGCAGCCAGGAAGGAAGGAATCACAGTCCCTTCATTTGGCTCTTTGACTGCAGCTCTGGTTAAGGAAGTGAAAATTCACTAAAATAAAGTTTTGAACTATCTGTAAATAGATTAAATATCACAGCAAGAAAAAATTTATGTTAGCACTAAAATTGGAACTTCCTGCGCATGAAGACTGTTTTTAGAAAGTCTTTCCAAGAAGCTGTTAAATTTCCTCTTTTGGGGAATTTAAGGAGGGAGTCTTATCTTGCTGGAATGGACCCTCGGAAACTTCGAGGACAGATGACAAGCACTCTCCTGGGTCCAAACCTCGTGGCCCTAATCCTGGTGTGTGGGACAGGCATGAACTCTGGGGAGCCACTGACATCAGTGAGTGCTTCCCTCGGTCCCCAGACACCTTGATGTCTCATCGCATTTAATCCCTGTGCTAACACCATGACATAGGTATTGTTGTGCAATAGGGAACTGAAGCTCAGAGCTGAACAAATCTCCCAGGGTCACGGGGTTTGTAAGGAGCAGAGTCAGGATGCAAATCCTGCTGGAATCTCTTTCCACCAGGCCACTGGCTCCCAGATGCTGGCCCCGACCAGGGCCCGTGAAAGGGGATATGACAGACATAGATGATGGGGAGAACGTAGGAGGTGCCTATGTGTGTGTGCACACCTATATGTATAACAAAGTAAATAAATAAATAAACCAAACCCATTGCCATGGAGTTGATTCTGATTTATGGTGACCCCATGTGTGTCAGAGTAGAACTGTGCTCCATAGGGGTTTTTTTTGGAAAGTAGATTGCCAGGCCTTTCTTCCAACCTTTAGGTTATCAGCTGAGTGTTAACCATTTGCACCACCCAGGAACCCTGTGCATATGTGTGCATTAATATGGACAAGTGGTTGACCCGCATGGCAATGTCCTTCCTAGTCTTTGGTGTTAAGATGGACTCTATGCAATGGGACTAGTGGATGACAGGGAGTTTCCCTTTCTACGTGCTTGCTCAGTGACACGAGCAGTGGACCACTCTATGGCATGTTCTCCAGTTTTCTGAATTTTACTGCTGCACAAAATCCACAAGTCTGAGTCCCACTGCGCTCCACACAGCACCCTCTCCACGGCCCTCACTCTAGGAGGCTTCGAGTGGGCTCATGGTCCAGAGCCTAACCCTGGCTCCCTGAGCACAGCACAAGGACCTGGTGCCAGTGAGGGTGGAGAAACCCGGGCCTTGGGCAACCAACCCAACATTTCTGAGCTGTGATTCCCTGGCGTGCGAAATAGAGGTGAAGGGGCACCCACTCTGAGGATAGCTAGAGAGACTACCAGAGGTGGCCTGGTGAGGGGTTTTTAGCATCAGGCACAGCATAAACATTATACACGGAACCAGACAGAGGCAGGAATGCGTGTACCTCCACGCCGCCCGTCTCTCTGACTGCATAGGGCACGTGTTTTAGACTATAAGTGAAAGCCCACATTTTAGACTATAAGTGAAGGCCCGCGTTTTAGACCATAAGTTAAGGCCCACGTTCCAGACTGTAAGTGAAGGCCCGCGTTCCAGACTGTGAGTGAAGGCCCATGTTCCAGACTGTAAGTGAAAGCCCATGTTCCACGCTGTAAGTCAAGGCCCATGTTCTAGACTATAAGCCCATGTTCTAGACTATAAGCGAAGGCCCACGTTCCAGACTATAAGTGAAGGCTCACGTTCCAGACTATGAGTGAAGGCCCGCGTTCCAGACTGTGAGTGAAGGCCCGTGTTCCAGACTGTGAGTGAAGGCCCATGTTCCAGACTATAAGTGAAGGCCCATGTTCTAGACTATAAGCCCATGTTCTAGACTATAAGCCCACGTTCCAGACTGTGAGTGAGGGCCCGCGTTCCAGGCTGTGAGTGAAGGCCCATGTTCCACGCTGTGAGTCAAGACCCATGTTCCAGACTATAAGTGAAGGCCCATGTTCTAGACTATAAGCAAAGGCCCACGTTCCAGACTGTAAGTGAAGGCCCACGTTCCAGACTATAAGTG
>NW_004443971.1:8808310-8821555 GCF_000243295.1 Trichechus manatus latirostris
TGTTCTAGACTATAAGCAAAGGCCCACGTTCCAGACTGTAAGTGAAGGCCCACGTTCCAGACTATAAGTGAAGGCCCATGTTCTAGACTATAAGCCCATGTTCTAGACTATAAGTAAGCCCATGTTCTAGACTATAAGTGAAGGCCCACGTTCCAGACTGTAAGTGAAGGCCCGCGTTCCAGACTGTAAGTGAAGGCCCACGTTCCAGACTGTAAGTGAAGGCCCACGTTCCAGACTGTAAGTGAAGGCCCTGTTCTAGACTGTAAGTGAAAGCCCGCGTTCCAGACTACAAGTGAAGGCCCGTGTTCCAGACTACAAGTGAAGGCCCACGTTCCAGACTGTAAGTGAAGGCCCGCGTTCCAGACTGTAAGTGAAGGCCCGCGTTCCAGACTACAAGTAAAGGCCCGTGTTCTAGACTGTAAGTGAAGGCCCGTGTTCTAGACTGTAAGTGAAAGCCCACATTGGTGAGGAGTGACGGCTCACTTGTAGGCAAGGCCTAAGCGTGTCTGAAATGATCGTTTGGAAAACGGACATGCCATCAAACCTGCATGGACGGCACAGGGACTCTGCACCCCAGAAAGCAAGGGCGGCACAGGGACTCTGTACCCCGGAAGGCAAGGGCAATGCAGGGACACAGCCCTCCCCGGACAGGGATGAGCTCCTTACCGTTCGATGATGCGGTTGTTGTCCTGGAGGTCAAACGTCAGCTGCTTCATCTCTTCATGAAGCTCTTGCATGCTGCTCAAGGCAGAGGTGGGAGAGCCGGCTGAGCCACAGTCACGCTGCCGAGCCCTCTGCCTCCCCCTGCGGGGCCCCACCCTCCTCGCCAGTTCTACTCCAAGCAGCCTCTTGATTCCTGCCTCCCAGGCCTGGCAGGAGGCCAGTCCCCTCTGGTCCTAACCTCAGCACCCTCTTCCCACTCATCACCCCCTTCCCCAGCACACACACACGCATGCACACACACATACACACACTCACACACACCTCTTTGGCACTTACTGAAGAACCAGGTCCTGGGAACCAGATGCAGGGCTGGGATAAGGGGCTATGGGGGATGATGAGGCCTGAGCCTCCACTCTTCCATCCTGAAGGAGTTGGTAAGACAGCCGGTCAAGGATCTGAGAGAAGCCACACTTTAGTCAGAAGGGATGAGCCAGCTTGTGGGTGGGTAGGTGGGGGTGCTGAAGAAGGTAGGAAAAGTGTAACACTGTCCCCCTCGTGCATCCCTGGATCTACCAGAATTCTCACATCTTTCCCACGAGTCCTTCTTTCCCATTCTGGAAGTGCAGCCAGCATAACTACCTTCATTCGTCTTTGCTTGGATTTAAGGATCCAGACATCCAGGAAGTTCTCCTTTATGTCTAACCTAAACCTCTCATGACACAATACAGCCATGAACTACAGAGAAGGGGTGAGGGCTCCTGCCTTTTTCCGACACTGAACTATTTGTTTCATTAAATCAAAACCAAACTAATTGCCTTAGAGTCAATTTCAGCTCACGGTGACCCCCTACGTGCTTCAGGTAGAACTGTGCTCCACAGGGTTTTCAAGGGCTGTGGTATTTCTTCTGAGGCACCTCTGGGTGGGTTTGAACCACCACACTTTGGGTTAGCAGCTGAGCGTATAACCATTTGTGCCACCAAGGGACCCCACTCATTTCATTACATGTAATGATAGAAAGTACCAGCTGCACTGAAAGAAGCAGCCCGTGTCTGTCCTTGGTGGAAAAGCGGGCAGCTTCCCAGCGCCGCCCTGTGCTGTCTCCCCAGAGAGGAGGACAAGGTGAGTTCACGTGGCCTCTCTCGGCGTCACTTCTCGGTCTCCCTCCCGCCTGCATAGGAGCCTTTGGAAGAGGGCCCAACATTCCAGGGGCTCTGCCCGGGTAGTGACCTTCAGCCTGAGACTGTTCACTCAGCATAATGTCCGCAAGTTTACCCATGTCATAGCATGTATCAGGATTTCATTGCTCTTCACGGCTGAGTAGTATTCCATCGTATGTATGCACCCCATTTTGTTTATCCATTCTTCCAGGAAGCACCTTCCACTCAGCCTCCCTCCCCACCTCAGGGTACATTTGGGCTCAGGGACCCTCAACCCACAGCCTGAACTTGGTCAAGGGCAGCTGTGACCAGAGGCAGGGGATGGCCCGAATCCCCCCGGGCACCTGATTGGCCTGGCTCCCCTCCGAGGCTGGGTGCCTGCAGAACCCGCACCTTGCTGAGGCTCTCCTGCACCCCCTGGGCTTCGGTGTTACAGGCGGCCACGGAGCAGCCAACTAGGCGCAGGTGGTTCCTGGTCTCGTGTACCATCCTGTAGAGAGCAGACAGAGAGAGGCCGAGAGGTGGGCTTGGCTCTCTCCCTGATTGTCCTCTGGGCCACCACACAGACATGGGATTTCCAGACGGCTCAGGCTGGGGCTGTTCCAACCATACCTGCTGGTCCCAGCCATTTGCCTGCCTCACTTCCTCTGCCCTTCCAGATGGGCCCTCAACTCCTACCCACCCCAATGTAATAATTTACTAACGCTGATGAGCCGTCTGACTAAGGCTGGTGAGGGTCCTGTTAGAACCCCAGTGGGGAATGCTGTAAAGATGCAGTGGCCAGTGGCCAGGTCACACAGGCTGGTTCTGATGAGCCAGGTGCCAGGTAAGGCTCCAGAGGCGCAGAGGACAGCCCACGCTTCAGCACCAAATACCGGAACGGCCCACACTGCCTATTTCCAGCCAGTCACGGTTAGGACTGTTCTTTTCTCTCTCTAAGTGGCGGGAGCGAGCACGAATATTTTCCCCATTGCTCAGAGGAAACCAGGGTGCAGAAAGGTTAAACTGGTGCTTGGCTCTCCCCACTGCCTGTACACTAGGACCACCTGGGGGGCTTTATAGAAGGCTGATGTCCAATGAGATCAGAATTGGGGTGGGCTGGGGAGGGAGGTGGGGGAGCCAGATGCTGATATTCTAATGTGAGGGTAAGTGAATGCCAGGGTCTCAGCCCCATAAAGCTCACAGGTCACAGGGGCCTCAGAACCCAGCAACACATGGGAAAGGGGCAACCCTCTCTTCTCAGGGGGCCAATATTAATGCAGGCAGGGGAAGGAGGGAGAGGTTTGTCTATGAAGGGAGAACTAAAGGGGACAGTGTGAGAGACGGTTCTGTTCAAGGGGTACTGCCCACCCAGCTTCCCTGCCCCCTTAGAAGCCTATAAATCAGTGTGTCCTCATCCAAGAGGGGACTTGGTTTCTTCCCCAGAGAGAGGGTTTCCTAGTACAACCAGCTGGGACAGTAAAAAGAACTTGGATTGTAGAGGCAGACATCTCCATACACTAGTCCTGGGTCTATTACTTACTAGCTGTGTAACATGGAGGGAGAGACCTGTTCTCTGAGCCTCAGTGTCTTCATCTGTGAAACGGGTGATAATATCTACTCCGTAGGGTAGATATTGTGGAGTTAAAAGGGCTAATTTGTAGAAACCACCCAGCAGACTGCCTGGTCCACAAAAACACCATTTCCTTGCCTTCCTCTACGACACCCTCCCCCTCCATCAGGGGTCTGCAAAGCCCTGTGTCATCCGAAGCCTGGAAAGTCCCAGGCCAGGCTGGGTGCCTGAGCTCTGGAGGGAGGCTGGGCTGTTACCTCATCCGTTTGCCGTGCGTGACCAGGGCTGCCTGATACTTCTGCACACACTCCTCCTGGAACACCTGCAGGAGCCTTTTGGCTAAATGACTAAAATTCACCCTGAAAAGACAGAGAAACTGAGGCACAGAGATGAGCAGCAGAGACACCAGGCCCCTGAGCATAGGCCCAGCATCTCTAGGTCTCCGTAATCACTACATCACCAATGCCTACCCCCTGTGCCCACGGCAGGGGGACTCTGTATCCGAGGAAGGAGGAGACGATGTTCACACACATGAATCACGGAGGCCGGAGAGGCTGGCAAAGCACACACATCAACAGGGAGATGTGGTGGGAGGGGTCAGGACTTCAGAAAACACACTCTTGCAAGCTTGGTCCCCAGACGGAAAGTAGGAGAGATAGACACGGAGAGAGAGGGAATGTGTGTGTGTGTGTCTGTGTGTGTGTGTGCGTGCGCGCAGGGGCTGGTGGTGGGTGTAGACTGTGGCACCTCCAATGGGACACCTCTGGAAGATAAGCGTCCAGGAAACAGGCAGCAGGAAGCACAAAGGAGGGATCCAGGGGAGGGCAGAGGCAGGAAGTGATAAGTGGTAAATCAGAGAGGACAATTAGGGAAAGAAATCTACAAATCATTTGCTCATACCAGAAGTAAATCCAGTTACATCAGAATTACTTCTGAGCTACCTCCCTTCAACTCAGCCGCATAATCTCCCTCCCCCACCCCAGCTAACCTGCCCCATAGACAGTTATCCTAGCTGCCAACTCGACCCCTCTCCTCTCTGCCCAGCCACAGCCTGGGGTCAAGGTCCTTCACCACCTCTTGTCTGGCTTGGAGGATAGCTCTGCCCTGGTGGTACCACCCTCCTGCCCACCCACCTACCCAGGCCACTCACTTATCCAGCTTGTGGATTTGCTCCTCGTTGTAGCCAAGCCCTGAAGGAAATAGGAATGATGCCACTTAATCAATCAACAAAACAGAGTGTCACAAGGGTGGGGCTTGTGCTGAGCACTTGGGGGTGGGGGACAGGGACACAGATGAAGACAGCCCAGCCTGGCTCCTGCTCTAGGGGAGCTCACGGCCAAGTGGAGCCAGGAAGAGCTAATTAATTTCACTTGAGTTCATTCCAACTCATGGCTACCCCATGTGTGTCAGAATAGAACTGTGCTGGACACAGCAAAAGCAGTGCCTAGAGGTCATTTTATAGCAATAAATATGCACATCAAAAAAGAAGGGCAAATATCAAAACAGTAACCCTACAACCCGAACAATTAGAAAGAGAGTAGCAAAAGAAGCCCCTAGTTGCCAGAAGAAACAAAATAATAAAAATTAGAGCAGAAAATCAATGAAACAGAGAACAGAAAAACAACAGAAATAATCAATAAGCCTAAAAGCTGGTTGTTTGAAAGGATCAGTAAAATCAACAACCCACTGGCCAAAGTGACAAAAGAAAAACAGAAGATGCAAATAACCCAAATAAGAAGTTAGATGGATGACATTACCATAGAACCAACTGAAATAAAAAGGATCATAATAGAATACTACGAAAAATTGTACTCCAACAAATTTGAAAACCTATAGGAAATGGACAAATTTCTAGAAACATACTACCTACTTAACCTAACAAAAACTGAGGTAGAAAATTTGAACAGACCTATAACAAAAGAAGAAATTGAAGAGGTCATTAAAAAACTCCCAACAACAACAACAAAAAAGCCCCAGCCCAGATGGCTTCACTGGAGAATTCTACCAAACATTCAGAGAAGAGTTGACGCTGATTCTACTCAAACTATTCCAGAACATATAAAAGGAAGGAATACTCCCAAATCATTCTATGAAGCCAGGGTAACCCTGATACCAAAATCAGGCAAAGGCATCACTAAAAAACTATAGACCAACATCCTTCCTGAATACAGATGCAAAAACTCTCAACAAAATCCTAGCCAGTAGAATTCAATAGCATATCAAAAATAATAATATATTATGACCATCTGGGATTCATACTAGGTGTGTGAGGATGGTTCAACATTAGCAAATCAATCAATGTAATCCATTACATAAATAAAAGAATCACATGATCATCTCAATTGATGCAGAAAAGGCATTTGATAAAGTCCAACACCCATTCCTGATAAAAACTCTCAGCAACATAGGAATAGAAGGGAAATTCCTCAACATAATAAACGGCATCTATACAAAACCAACAGCTAACATCATGGTCAATGGAAAGGGGCTGAAAGCATTCACCCCGAGAACATAACAAGACAAGGATGTCCTTTATCACCACTTGTATTCAACGCTGGAAGTCCTAGCTAGAGCAAAAAGGCAAGAAAAGGAAATAAAAGGCATTCAAATTGGTAAGGAAGAAGTAAAACTATCCCTATGCGCAGATGAAATGATCCTATACATAGAAAATCCCTAAGATTCCACAAGAAAGCTACTGGAACTAATAGATTCAGCAAAGTGGCAGGATACAAGATCAACATACAAAAATCAGTGGGATTCCTCTACATCAGCAAAGAGAACTTTGAAAAGGAAATCGGAAAAGAATATCATTTACAATAGCCCCCTAAAACATAAAATACTTAGGAATAAATCTCACCAGGGACATAAAAGACCTATGCAAGGAAAACTACAAAACACTACTGGAAGAAACCAAAAGAGACCTATACAAATGGAAAAACATACCGCACCCTTCGACAGGAAGACTCAACATTGTGAAAATGTCAGTGCTACCCAAAGTGATGTTCAGTGGATGGATTCTTGAGATGGTCCCAAATTCAGGTGGGATATACTCAAGGTTGTATTTTGATTCTCATGGACTTGTTTTAATTTTCTTCAGCTTCACCTTAAACTTGCATATGAGCAACTGATGGTCTGTTCCAGAGTTGGCCCCCAGCCTTGTTCTGACTGATGATATCGAGCTTTTCCATCATCTCTTTCCATCTGTGGATGGAAAGTCGATTTGATTCCTGTGTTTTCCATCCAGTAAAGTCCATGTGTGTAGTCACCGTTTATGTTGTTGAGAAAAGGTATTTGCAATGGATAAATCATTGGTCTTGCAAAATTTTATCATGCAATGTTCAGTGTCATTTCTATCACCAAGGCCATATTTTCTGACCACAGATCCTTCTTCTTTGTTTCCAGCTTTCGCAATCCAATCACCTGTAATTATCAAAGCATCTTTATTGCATCTTTGATCAGACTGCAGAAGTTGGTAAAATCTTCAATTTCCTCATCTTTGGCGTTAGTGGTTGGTGCATAAATTTGAATAACAGTCGTATTAACTGGTCTTCCTTGCAGGCATATAGATATTATCCTATCACTGACAGCATTGTACTTCAGGATAGATCTTGAAATGTTCTTTTTGATGATGAATGTGATGCCATTCCTCTTCATCATTCCCAGCATAGTAGACCATGTGATTGTCTGATTCAAAATGGCCAATACCAGTCCAGTTCAGCTCACTAATGCCTAGGATATCGATATTTATGCATTCCATTTCATTTTTGATGACTTCCAATTTTCCTAGATTCCATACTTCGTACATTCCACGTTCCAACTGTTAATGGATGTTTGCAGCTGTTTCTTCTTCTTTTGAGTCATGCCACATCAGCAAATGAAGGTCCTGAAAGCTTTAATCCATCCACATCCTTAAGGTCAACTCTAATTTGAGGAGGCAGCTCTTCCCCAGTCATCTTTTGAGTTCCTTCCAACCTTAGGGGCTCATGTTCTGGCACTATATCAGACAATGTTCTGCTGCAATTCCTAAGGTTTTCACTGGTCAGTTTTTTCAGAAGCAGACCACCAGGTCCTTTCCATGGAAGCAGCAGTCAAGAAATCAAATGACATATTACACTGGGAAAATTTGCTGCAAAATACCTCTTTAAAGTGTGCAAAACCAAAGATGTTACTTTGAGGACCCAAGCCATGGTATTTTCAATCGCCTCATATGCATGTGAAAGCTGGACAATGAATAAGAAAGACAGAAGAAGAATTGATGCCTTTAAATTATGGTGCGGGCGAAAAATATTGAATATACCATGGACTGCCAAAAGAATGAACAAATTTGTCTTGAAAGAAGTACAGCCAGAATGCTCCTTAGAAATGAGGCTGTGAGACTTTGTCTAACGTACTTTGGACATGTTATTAGGAGGGACCAGTCCCTGGAGAAGGGCATCATGCTTGGTAAGGTAGAGGGTCAGCAAAAAAGAGGAAGACCCTCAGTGAGATGGACTGAGACAGTGGCTGCAACAATGGGCTCAAACGTAGCAATAATTGTAAGGATGGTGCAGGACCAGGCAGTGTTTCCTTCTGCTGTACGTAGGGTCACTGTGAGTTGTAACTGACTTGATGGCACCTAACAACAACCCAAAGCTGTAGATGGATAGAATGCAATCCTGATCCAAATCCTAACAGCATTCTTGAATGAGATGGATAAACCAATCACTAACTTTATATGAAAGGGCAAGAGGCACTGAATAAGTAAAGCATTATTAAAGAAGAACAAAGTAGGAGGCCTCATACTTCCTGATCTCAGAACCTACTATATAGCCACGGTAATCAAAACAACTTCGTACTGGTACAATGACAGACACACAGACCAATGGAACCGAATTGAGAACCCAGAAGTAAATCCATCCACTTATGGACAAAGTCTTCAATAAAGGGCCAAAGTTCATTAAATGGGGAAGAGACAGTCTCTTTAACAAATGATGCTGGCAAAAATGGATATCTATCTGTAGAAAAATGAAGAAAACCCATACATCACCCCATACGCAAAAAACAACTCAAAATGGATCACAGATCTAAGCATAAAACCTAAATTATAAAGACTGTGGAAGGAAAAATAGGGACAATGCTAGGAGCCTTAATACACGGCATAAATAGCATACCAAACATGATTAAAAATATACAAACAGAAGAAGATAAACTAGATAAATGGGATCTCCTAAAAATTAAACACAACAAAAGATTTCTCCAAAAGAGTGAAAAGAGAAACTACAGGCTGGGAAAAATTTTTTTGGCTGTAACATATCCAATGATGGGCTAATCTTTAAAATTTATAGAAAACTTCAATACCTCAACAACAAAAAGACAAATAATCCAATGAAAACATGGGCAAAAGATATGAACAGACACTTCACCAAAGAAGACATTCAGGGGGCAAACATGAAGAAATGCTTGTGATCATTAGCCATCAGAGAAATGCAAATCAAAACTACAATGAGATACCATGCTACCCCTACATTACTGGCATGAATCAAAAAAACAGAAAACAACAAATGCTGGAGAGGTTATGGGGAGATTGGACTTCTAATACACTGCTGGTGGGAATGTAAAATGGTACAACCACTATAGAAAATGGTGTGGCGCTTCCTTAAAAAGTTAGAAATAGAAATACCATACGATCTAGCTAACCTACTCCTAGGTATATACCCTAAAGAAATAAGAACCATGACAGGAATAGACATATGCACATCTAAGTTCACTGCAGCATTATTCACAATAGCAAAAAGGTGGAAACAACCTAAGTGTCCATCAGTGGATGAATGGATAAACTAACTGTGGTACATACACACAGTGGAGTACTACACAACAATAAAGAACAACGATGAATCCGTGAACCATATCACAACATGGACGAACTTGGAGAACACTGTGCTGACTAAAATAAGTCAGTCACAAAAAGACAAATATTGTATGAGACTACTACTATAAAAAATCAAGAAAAAGGTTACACACACACTTACACATATACACACAAACATTCTTTGATGGTTATCAAGGATGGGAGAGGGAGGGAGGGAAAATCACCAATTAGAGAGAAGATACGTGTTAATATTGGTGAAGGGGAAGACATTACACAACGGGGGATGTCAGCACACGAGGACCAAGGCAAAGGAAGGCACTGAGTGGAATGCAAGAATAAAGGGCAATCACGGTAATTACCATAACACAGATAACCCTGCAACAATAGTATTAACAAACTATAATCTGCAAATGGATACATTGGTAGAGAGGTGTGCTAAAGAGGAGAGGGAGGGTGCAAGGGAGCACACTCACCTACAGATATAGGTAGGGTTACAGATATTACTACATACACATTTGTAGATGCTGCATGTATATTAATACAGACAATAGAAAACACAAGGTGGAAAATCACGGACATAACCAAACACCCCGAGGGGCGAAGTTACTAGGTTTGAAGGCTAAGGACCATAGACTCAGGGGACATCTACATCAATTGCCATAATATAGTTCATTAAAACAATGTTCTACATCCTACTTTACTGAGTAGCATCTGGGGTCTTAAAAGCTTGCAAGTGGCCATCTAAGGTACAACTATTGGTCTCGTTCCATCCAGAGCATAGGAGAGTGAAGAAAACCAAAGACACACGGAGCCATTAGTCTAAACGACTAATGGACCACATGAACCACAGCCTACACAACCCCAAGACCAGAAGAACTAGATGGTGCCCAGCGACCACTACCGACTACTCTGACCAGGATCACAATAGAGGGTCCCAGGCAGAGCGGGAGAAAAATGTAGAACGAAACTCAAATCCATAAAAATGACCAGACTTACTCATCTGACAAAGACTGGAGGAACCCCCAAGACTGTGATCCTAAGACACCTTTCCAACACAGTATTGAAGTCATTCCTGGAGACCAACTTTCAGCCAAATAACAGACAAAATAAGCAATAACACCTGAAAGGAACGAGCTCCTTAGCACAGTTACTTATGCAACCAAAAGGGCAATATCTGCCCAAAAGCAAAGATGAAAACGCAGGAAGGGGTAGGAAAACCAGATAAAGGGTAACAGGAACCCAGGGTGGAAATGGGGAGAGTGCTGGCACGTTGAAGGCACTGCAACCAATGTCTTGGGACATTCTGTGTACGAGTCAATGAATGGGAATCTATTTTTGCTGTGTAAACCTTCACCTAAAGCTTAATAAAATATTTAAAATATATATATATATATATACACACCAATATAACTATGCTCCATAGGGTTTTCAATGGCTGATTTTTCTGAAGTAGATTGCCAGGCCTTTCTTCCAAGGCACCTCGGGGTAGACCCCAATGGTCCAACCTTTCAGGTAGCAGCTGAGCACATTAACTACGGCATTACTCATTTGCTCAACCCAGAGGCCAGAAGGAGTAAAACAATTACCCAAGTATTGCATTACTGTGAGGGAGAGACCTAAAAAAGCTGCAGAGAAATTGCCCTTGTGCTCAGAGGAAGGGAAGTGACAGCGCAGGGGGTAGGGGTGGGGGTGGGAATCAGAGAAGGCTCCAGGTGGGAAGCGGTGGGAAGTAGCAGGCATCCCTTGAAGGATGCTTGGTCAGCTGCTGCCCTGCATCCACACACCCTCCAGGGGTACGGATGCCTACTGCTGGGTGGTCCCGTCCCTGAGTGCTCACCCGGCAGTAAGAGCCAGGGGGGCACTGCAGCAGTGAGCTAGATAAGCCAGGTCATCCCCCTCCACCCTCCTCTTCTTGCCTCAGCCACTTTTTCTCCTAAGGAGCAGTAAGATTCCTGGCCCAGCAGTGACTGAGGGTGGAATTTTCACTGCCTAGGCTGTTTCCAGAAGAGTCCTAATGCTCACTGCTGAAGGGAGATGCTGCCCCCTCCTGGGCTTCGAGGGAATGGCCTCCCGGTTAGCGGCAGCCCCAACATGAAATGACGCAGGAGGTTTGCTTTGCTGGCCTCTCACCTCCACTCCAAACTCAGCAGTTCCCCTTCCTGGGCTCTTTGTCCTGGGCCTGCACTCGGCCTGCTGAGCACTTGTGAAATCCAAGAGACCTGGGACAAGTTCCAGCCATGCCTCTTAATAGCAGAGGGCTGGAATCCCTGGAAGCACAGTGGTTAAAGTGATCAACTGCTAACCGAAAGGTTGGTGGTTCAAAACCGCCAGCGGCTTTGCGGGAGAAAGATGTGGCAGTCTGCTTCCGAGAGATTTACAGCCTTGGAAACCCTATGGGGTCGCTATGAGTCAGAATTGACTCAATGGCAGTGGGTGGGTTGGGGTCCCTGGGTGGTGCAAATCAGCCTTGGAAATGTGCTCTGCTGCTAACCTAAAAGTTGGAATTTCAAGTCTACCCAGAGGCACCTTGGAAGAAAGGTCTGGAGATCCACCTCTGAAAACCCTATAGGGTGCAGTTCTCCTCTGACACACAGCCCTCAGGACAGTGTCCAGCACATGAGAGGTGCTCAGAAGCTTAGTGATTATGCTATTATGGAAGACCAGTGGTGGAGGCAGAAGAACCTCTGAGATTCTCCTAAAATCTCAGCAAAGGTGGCCCTTGCTGAGCCCCAGCCCCACTGGCTTCCAGGACAGGAGAGTCTTTCTTTCCCATCTCCTGTGGTGCCCGCTACACGCCTCCAGCCCACAGCTCCAAGGCTGAACTCAGAGGCAGGACTGAGGCTACCCAACAGAAAGCATCTTCTAGAATTGCACTGCCTGATAGAGTGACCGCTGGAACACCTGTGTCTACTGAGCACTTGAAGTACAGCTAGTGCAACTGAGGAACTACCATTTCACTTTACTTAAATTATTTATTTAAATTTAAAAAGTGAAGAGTATAAAATATTTTTCCATGAAAAACAACTTTATTGTTTTGGTAGGACTCCGTTGCACTTTAACTGTTAAAAATTTAGCGTCAAAATAGAGATATGTTTTAAGTGTATCGTGCACATAGGATGTTGAAGATTTAGTACAAAAAAGAATGTAAAATATCTCTTTAGTAATTTTGTTTATATTGATTTTTATATTGTTGGCATGTTGAAATGACATTTTGAATATACTGGGTTGAAGAAGATATATTATTAAAATTAATTTTACCTGTTTCTTTTACTTTTTAAAACTTGGCCATTAGAAGAATTAAAATTATGTATGTGGCTCGCATTCTATTTTTATTGGACGGTGCTTTTGAGATAATCTTATGGATAGAAAAGAATTTGAGAGTCAAGCCCAAGACCTCCAGTCTACAGATGAGGAAGCACTTGGGCAGGGCAGGCAGACAGAGGGTCAGTTTCTGGTTTGTTCACTCCCCAACCAAGAGACAACAGGGCCCTCCCCAGGCTCCCCTAAGCCCCTATCATCAGCCCTCCCCTGGGTGTGACGCTGCCCCTGCCCCAGGATGGCAGTCACCTGGGGCAAGTGGTTTCCCATCCCAGTACCTGTAAAACGGGCTGGCCTACTCCGAGGGTCTTTGTGAGGATTAGGAGATAATGCAGGAAAGTGCCTGGCCTGGTGACTCTACATGGTATTTCTCATGTTCTCTCTTTTCTGGAAAACCCAGCTACCTCAGCGAATCAAAGAGACAGTGTATGGGAAAATACCCTTTAAACTGTAAAGTGCCCTGACAATGGAGAAAGGTCTCTCTCACAGGCCACTGCTTCTACAGCACACAGCCCACTGCGTCTACCACCATGTCATCTAGCCTCTCACGTGGCAACAAACCTGGTGTAAGGGCTGCATGTCCCTAAGTGCTCTGCCGGACCCTGGCTGAGACCAACTGCCCCCTGGCCTCCACAGAGCACTATCTGCATATAGGCGCCCGCAGCACTGGATGGAGTAGTAATGAGTGAGCACAGAGGCCCCAGCAG